>NW_027248280.1:4126461-4411461 GCF_041260155.1 Ptychodera flava
TGATTAACGATAAAAAGAAAGCTCATAAAAGTAAAAATCTCGAAAAGTTACAAACAACAGCCAAGAATGTGAACTCAAGAGAATTTTGGTCTCTTGTTAAAGGAAAATCAGCTCCAGTGTCCCAGAATATACAAAATGATGATTGGTTTGGGTACTTCTCAACATTGTTAAATACTCCAGGTTTTGAAAACGAGGATTTTGTTCCATTTCATGAAGAAATTAGGGATTTTGTTGAAACTGTTGAAAATGAGGACAATTTTTTAAATATGGATGTAGATGACTTGAATTTGCCAATTGTAATTGATGAAGTAGACCATTGTATCAAGAAACTTAAGTGTGGTAAAGCCCCAGGTCTGGATGGTGTATCACCAGATGTTTTCAAGGCTTGTACACCTATTGCTAGACAAATGATGTGTAAACTTTTTAATGCTGTTTTAGACTCTGGTCACTTTCCGGCTGCCTGGGCGCAAGGTATTATAACTCCAATTTATAAAAAAGGTGACAATAATTGTGCTGGCAACTACAGAGGGGTAACTCTGCTTCCTATTATGGGAAAAATTTTCTGTAGTATCCTTGATAACAGACTTCGCATATGGCTCGAGAAAATGTATCCAATTGTTGATGAGCAGGCTGGCTTTAGGAAAACATACTGTACTTCAGACAACTTATTTATTTTATCCACCATTATTTCAAAGTACTTGGCACACAAGAGAAGTAGACTATATATAGCATTCATCGACTTTGAAAAAGCATTTGACAGAATTGATCATTACTGTATGTTTTATAAGCTTATTCAGTGTGGGGTTTCTTGTAAAGTTTATAGAGTTATTCTGTCAATGTATAGCAATGTAAAATCATGTGTCAGAACCCCGTCAGGTTTTACAGATTTCTTTGATTGCAGTTTGGTGTACAACAGGGATCAGTATTGTCACCCCTTTTATTCACACTTTTTGTAAATGATATTGGAATTACTCTAGCTGATACGCACCAGTATTCTGGTGTCGAAATTGGTATTTTAAGAATTTTGTATTTGCTCTTTGCAGACGACCTTACTATGATCAGCAGTTCAAAGATAGGATTGCAGCGCTTGTTTGATCAATTGTATCTTTATTGCTCAAAGTGGAAACTTACTGTTAATACCAGTAAAACCAAAGTTATAGTTTTTAGGAGGGGTGGTGGTCTTCGAAAGTGTGAAAACTGGTCGCAAAATAACCAGCCTGTTGCTGTAACTTCTTTTTATAGCTATCTTGGCATTGTCCTATCCTGGACCGGTCGTTGGTTTCAAGCACAAAAAACTTTGAGTGAACAAGCTAACAGAGCCTTGCATGGTCTGATCAGTTGTCTTTTTAAATTTGGTCCACTGCCTGTTACTATTGCCTTGAAATTATTTGACTGCAAAATACTCCCCATTTTACTTTATGGTGCTGAAATCTGGGGCTTCCACCATGCTCCAGATATTGAAAAAACTCACAATAAGATGCTGCGCTATGTACTTCAACTATACAGCAATACATCCATTACTGCTATGAGAGGGGAGTTGGGTAGACCAACAATGACAGTAAATATTTATTGTAAAATCATTAGATACTGGTTAAGAATTTTGAAAATGGATAGAAATAGAATTGTATACCGATGCTACGAATTTCAAAAAAGCAAGATTGATGTTACTAGGTATGACTTATGGGCCAGGGGAGTGAGAGGCTTGCTGCAGAGTTATGGTTTTGGCGAAGTCTGGGAACATCAAGGGGTTGGTAATGAAACCTTGTTTTACGGCTTTTTAAACAAAGGTGTAGTGATATCGATGCACAATGCTGGCTGAATGATATCAACAATAGTAGCAAACTTTATCTTTATTCTACCTTCAAAAAAGAGCTGGTATTAGAGCCATACTTGACCTGTATAGATAACCCTGTTTTCAGACATGTTCTTTGTAGCTTTAGAACGTCATCACACACTCTGAGGATCGAGACAGGTCGTTGGAATAATATTCCAAGACAAGATAGACTATGTGAGTTGTATAATTTGCAGAGAGTAGAAGATGAGTACCATTTTCTACTCGTATGTCCGACGTATAATGACTTGAGAGCTAAGTACATGTCTTCCTATTATTTTAACCCTCCTGTAATGTACAAATTTAAGATACTTCTTTCATCACAAAATACTGCCACATTGAGGAAACTGAGTAAATATATTTTTCTAGCAACAAAACGTAGGAAAGAACTTACCATCGATGCGTAAGTTAAGCATATAGTTGTATTCTCTGATGCTTATTTATTTGTAAATAAGTTATTCTTTTTTTCTCTCTCTGTTTTTGTGGATGCAATTATTGCATTGACTAGCGATCTGTAAGCAACTTTACTGCTACTGTTTGTACATATTGGCCGGAGGCCACAAGTACTGAATAAACTGAAACTGATACTTTAACTACTAGAAAACTGAGACACAAGCTAAGTGAGCCAGCATGATGGACTCGAAATTAATAATTGACAGTCAAGTTTATTCAACCCATTTTAAATCGATGTACATAAATTGCATATATTTCAACTGTCTTGCACTAATTGAAAGTTTTTGACGTTGTCATTCCTGGAAGAGGCAGCGCTTCCTTTAATAGTGAATTGAACGCACCTCGGGGACAGACATTCGGACTCTCAAACTTTTACAATTCTCTTCTGATATACCATATGTGGGGGTTCATTTTAAAGCTCTTGGTGAAAGAAAACTTTTTACCGGCTTAGTTTTCGAAATTCGAATTTTTTTTATTTTTCTCTATAGAGTTAACACAGGGATGGCGGCCATTTTGAATTTCTAATATCAGTAAATCTTGGTTGATTTGTATCTCTAGTACCAAAATTTGCACGGTGACGTGTGAAAAGTTAGAGCAAAAGTTGAAGTCTTTCACTTTTGAGGTGCATACTACCTTAATTGGAAAATCCTCTGAAACATTTACCTATTCAAAGATCTGCATCAAATGGTTTGAAATAACTCTTACACTTTTTACTGCAAACGTATTGACAGGTTTTGTATGTTTCTATCCAAGAGTGATGCGACCACGCGCACTGTGTCTTTCTTCATTTATAATGCTCTATACGGATGACCTACAGGAAGTAGCCGTCAGCTTGAATATGATCCCTGCTCAGCTGGGAGATTAAAGCTCAAAAGGAAATTAAAACATGAAAGATGTATAGAGCTTAACACTTGAGGAAGTATTAAGAAATACAACCTGGGAATTGCACGTGTAAACTATAGCATGGTCAAGAGCAGCGCCTTAGAACGAACGTACCTACGTAATTGCAAAAGAAAACAAACTCGGACGTATATTTTTACAGAGTGTGTAGCAAATATACCGAAATAGACATATGTCCGCCATATTGGATCGCATTATAGAACAAAAGTAATGCATGCATATGACATGCATGCATAGATCATTATAAAGCAACTTGTCAACATATACCACAGTTAATATTCTGGAAGCACGAACGGACAGAGACATTAAAACGGACCGGCGGATGGATAGACGGATGCATGGTGGATGGGAGACCAATCTGTGAGACTCTCAAGGACGTACGAAGACTAAATATTATACATCAGCATATAGTCTTCAATTTATCGATGTATTTTAATATTTTTATACTCTTTTTTGTGAAGATAGATGTGAGTTAATGATGAAACACTTGAATTATATGATAAATAAATAATCTGAATGAATGTCCTTCTTACGAAATATCAACAACATTCAATTCAAACATGTAATTCATGCAGCTCTAATATATCCTGTCATGAGACTCTGCGATCTTCCAATCATAATAGAGCAAGTCTTGTACTATCGTTCCGTATTCTAATCGTTACATGGTTACTAGCTACACCACTTCATTCAGTCAATATCACTAATTTAACACACTGAAGAGAGCGCGCGTATGTAATATCTACGAAAACATAGATAGATATACTTAGAACAATCCACACAGACAAACAGACAGGCCGACAGGCAGACACACACCTACCTACCTACCTGTGTGCGTGCGTGCGTGCATAAGTAGTGTGTACATACATACATACATAAATACATACATACATACATACATACATACATACATACATACATACATACATACATACATACATACATACATACATACATACATACATACATACATACATACATACATACATACATACATACATACATACATACATACATACATACATACATACATACATACATACATACATACATACATACATACATACATACATACATACATACATACATACATACATACATACATACATACATACATACATACATACACGCATGCATACATACATACATACATACATACATACATACATACATACATACATACATACATACATACATGGATGCATACACCGCATTGCAAAAAAGTACTACATGACCTCTACCACTTAATGCAGTGGTCGTTTTTCATCGGCTTACCAGCCCCAAATGAATCCGCTTTCCTCGGTAGAATTAATCCTGCAGCATGCTGTTATCGGTAACTTTTGAAGGTTATCGTATGGTCATTGACACTGTTTGCGTGTCACTCTAAGTACAAAGTAACACTTAATCAAGAATCATAACTTAGTCATTCGCTATACTTGGTTCATTATTTCGAAGTTGTTTTACAATCTAATACTGGAAGTCGTTTTTAACCATCTTCGAAATAAGTTTTAGCTTTACCTTTTCTACTTGGAAAAACATTCGCTCGAGATCGACCGTAGCCAAAATATCGCATGCAGTTATTGTGTACGTTTTCCGGTAGTTTCATAATTTACATGTGTTTACCTCTGAAACTCGATGAAACACGTGAGACACGAGAAGACACGAACTAGAAGTGAAATCCATCGCGATCTCCGAATAGATAATTATAACAGTTCAATGACATACGTAATGAACAGAAGAGGACTTGCAAGGGGGGGAGGGGGGTGGACAGCCACACTTTCTGATTGCAATACAATACTCATTAATTCTGTTATCAAGTGCCAGACATCTATCTTGAACTACATTGATCTAGTATGTTTGTCACATGCGTACGATCGCAAATATTCCTTGTAATTTTTCTTAGACCGTGCATTTATCTATCTACCTACTAATTTATCTATATATGTATCTATGTATCTATCTATCTGTCTATCTAAGAGTACATCTAACAATAAATCAATCATAGATAGATAGATAGATAGATAGATAGATAGATAGATAGATAGATAGATAGACAATAGATACACTGATATAGATAGACAACAGATAGACTGACTTATTAATTGATTGGTTTATTGGTAGGTACATAGATAAATGGCAATCACATGATGTGCATGTATGTAGCCATCCATTAGTGCATTTATCTGTAGATTCACTTTGAATTTGTGTTCAGAGAAAAGCAAACATTAACAGCATATTCTCCTCGGAGTGTTTTGTCGAATTTATTATGATTAACTCTGATGACAAATGCAGTTGTACGGCTCAGCCATGTACGTTAAGCAAACGATGAATACATATTAGGCATATTTCATTTCACCGTGCATCAAAACAATTATCTCGTAGATTCACACACGGTTGCGCCCGCCCAATGTTTCAATAAAGTTGTCATTACACGTGTACCCCACGTACGCTCGCTGTACAGGCTACTAGACACGCAATTCATCATAAGGAGTTATAGGTGTGAGAGAAACTGCAAACTACGTAAAGATTCCAAGGTGCAAGGGAACGGATACCCACTTATCGATTTTAAAACTGACATATGGAGAACGATTAAAATTGATTAAAAGAGCACCATGGCCGTAGAATTATCTCTCCACCGGTGTTCATCTGCTCTCCCGCAAATGAAAACTCATTCGAAACGGGGATTTCGATCTTGTTCCACTAAATCAAGCCATTCCCTTTACGCGCCAGATGTTGATAGTCACCCCGTCCTTGCCTATGAAATATACATGCACGTATAGTTTTGCCGAGCTGTCTATTATCTGTCCTATCCTGCGTGTGATTAATTTTTTAAAGCTCTTAAACCGCGGCATATCGCAGCTGCTCTGTCCTCCTAATATATTAGTTTTGATCGTGTCATATTATTTTCAGAGCTCTCTGCTCAGCGTGTACCACACACGTGGTATTTACGATCATACGCTTGCATTGTAACTTAACGTCTCGTCCATCCTCTCTAAGTTGTTTCCTAGCACATCTTAAATAGCCTTTTCTCAATTACTGAAATGACCGCTGAGCGTGATGATCGGCGCTGCTGATCGCTAGACATTCGGATACGAGGCTTTTGTGTTGAACGAGGAAATAAAATCCGCAGAGGATGTTCCCATGTATCAAAAAGGGGAAATCTGCTTTCGTTTACAAGATCACCGCTAAGCCCACTTCACTGTGAAAATGCGAAGTGGTATTGGAGCCGAACGAAAGGACAGGAAAAGAAAATGATTCTGTCTCAGACGCGACGGACGTGATCGCGATTTCTCAGCATGATCGCACGTCTGTTCAGTAAGATGTGGTGTCGGTAAGATCCACATGGAACCTGTCAACCACTGCGTTGTCATGGAAACCCGTAAAATCTTGTTCAACAGCACTGTAGCCAATCGTGGTTGCCCAATAAAGCTGATCACAAGATCAGCCATGTTCTTGTGATCGAAATATCGGAAAAAAGAAAACCCGCCAAAGCTATCGGAGTCAGAGCAAAATAGAAGTCATACATACAATGCCGCAATAAAATATGTAATCTCCCCTCTCCTAATTGTCCTGATAATCTTCATCGAGATGTACTTATCAGAGACAAGTGTATCTTGTCCAATACAAGTTCACAAATTGAATCAAATGGGTGAGAAAAATGAAAAAAAATCCGATGTGTGATTTCGCGAATTCAGCGACGCTTTACGAATAAAATTTGTATTCAGTACACCCTGAGATGTCGCTTCGCAAAGGCATGCAATAAACCGAACACATCGCTTCCTTGTTGCGCAATGTAAAGTTGCTGAGATGTTGATCGCGTGAGCGTTACCATGGAGCTGATTCGCCATAATCGCCAAAATCCGGCAACAAAGCCTCGGTATCGGTAAGCCGATCTGAAACGTCCACGATGTAAATCCTATTTTGGGGGACAGAATGGTTATTATCTTTAAATTTTCATGTGAATCAAGGATGATGAAACTGCAAAATGATGATACATCTTCGACGTAGGATTGGTGTTTTTTGGGGGGTTTTTTTGAGATTTCACGAATGTAAAGTAATATTTAGGTACAGACTAATATTCGCTTTTGTCAAGAACACATTTTGGAAATGTTCAGCATCTCACTTGATGATATTTATTTTGATGATAATGACATTGAGCTGACGATATGAAAATCAATGTTGACTTGAGTTACACTCCGCTCATACCTTACTTCCGGAGCCACCCAGCCGCTATAGTCGTCGCCGTCATAATCGACATCGTCATTGCCATCATCATATAATCGACATCGTCATTGCCATCATCATATAGCTGTCGTCGTCGTCGTCGTCATCATCATCATCATCATCATCATCATCATCATCATCATCATCTCTTGTTCTAATTCTTTGCAAATTTCATTCGCTCTTTTCTTGATTCGGAAGTTTGTTTTGCTTTCTCCTATTCAGTGGAGATTTTTCATGCACCTCGCATCTTGCCTTCTGTCAATGACAAAATTGTGCTTTTTTTTCAGATTTAATTGGTATCTTTCCCCATGTTGCTGTGATATAGCTACCTGTTTTGCTTTTCACCAGTTCTCTCCGTTTCGCTTCAGCTTCAGTGTCATAGCCATTTTGCAGTTTTTGTCGTTTTTATATTCCCAACTTTCCTTAGTTTTTTTTTTTCAGTGATTGGCTATCATTTGCTGTTACGCATTTGTCAGATTTCATTGATGCTTTTCGTCTCAAAATTTCATTTGATTTGATATGTGCTTTCTGTACAGGAGTTTAATTTTAGTAATAAACGTTCATTTGAACAAACAAAATCTTCTTCTTCTTCATCATCATCATCATCATCATCATCATTATCATTATCATCATGATTATTTCCATCATCGTCGTTGTCGTTATCGTCTTCTCTATCATCACTATCAATATTTTACCCGCATCCCACACCCATCATGATCATCATCATGACCCCCCTCATCAAAATCATCAACGTCATTGTCATTACTGTCACCCTAAGTCACTAGACGACGATCATGATTTCTTCTTATCCATCAAACTCTCAAATATCCTCCACATCTGGTTTTACAAAATTGCCTGCATGTCCTGTACACTAAAATGACTAAAACACTGAGGCTACCATCTTTAGTCTATCCAAAGACTAAAAATCAGCCACGGCAACTCGTTCGGGACACCAGTCACATGTCGATATTGTGTCGTTGATTGAAAATACCTAACGCACAGTTACTAAGTACCAGGCATTTACATATGTCATACTAGGCATATCTGTCGGAGACGGCAGCTCAACTGTTACTAATAACGCATTAGAATAACTCACTCCAGCCCATATATTCTACCAATACAACATACTGCAAATTTTTTGAACACCGACTGACCCCATTAACAGGACACAAACATTCGACCTTGCTGTCGTTTAATGATCGGAATTTCCGCAAGCAGGTCTTCTTCACCTCGGAAAAGTACAACCGCTCGTTCAGTCCGGGGTTCTCGCTCCGCCTCAAAGACCGCGGTATTTCGCTGAGCAATGAGTTAATTTTGTTGCTGGCAATTCCTCGCTCTGTGCATGATATTCATGTAAAGCGGAGATCCATATCAGCTCGCTGACATGGCCAGTATCAGATTGCAAACGGCAAAAGTACAAGTGTCACGCTGTGAAAGAAGATGACAGAAACAGAATAACACTCCTGGACATTAATATTTGTCGAAAATTTTATCAGGTCGTCTTGTCATATGATCCTAAAAGGTATAAGTCGCTGCGTTTGATATCCTTGTCATTGTTCCGCACAAAGTATCATTCCCGTTTGCTTATTTCACATGACCTCTTAAAATTGAAAACAGCATATGCCTGTACCTTGTGCACAGCTATCGATAAAGGATTGACAGTTAAGTTTGCGCCTGAAACCATTATGGCGCCTTAGTGCCAAGAAATAGTCGTGTCATCTACAGGGCTATCGTGCTAAGCTGAAACAAGATGAAGTTAACCATATTCAACCGCCGGAAAACGATGCAAATGATAAATGCAATTGTCATAACAATATAGAAAGAGATCATGGCATTTTTTTTGCTGTCCACCGTAAATATTTTAAGGTAGTTTGCGCCTCGAAAGTGAAAGACTCAAACTTTCCTCAAGGAATCTTTCATCCATTCTCTTTCAAAATCAAGAATAAAAATCGGGGGTCACCGAGCAAATTTTGGTATCAGAGAAACAAATAACCAAAGATTCACCGGCATTTAAAATTCAAAATGGTCAACTTCCATGTGTTAACTCTGCGGAGAAAAATACAATTTCCGAATTTCGAAAAACTAAACAGATGAAAAGTTTTGGGTTTTTCTTGAACCCCCACATGTGGTATATCAGAAAAGAATTGTAAAGTTTGAGAGTCTGAATATCTGTGCCCGAGGCACATAGTACCTTAACCCTTTGAGCGCCAAGGTCAATTTTGTCGCCTTTAAAAAATAAACTTCAGACACGTTTTTTTTATTTTGATAGAAAATAAAAGCCAATGAAATGTGATTCCCATTTGATCCAAAATTATCAAAAACATTACAGAAAAATTCATAAAAATTGGTAAAATGTTGCACTGAAATTTTGGTAGGAAACATTACAGCACTCAAAGGGTTAAGTAAGTTTGCCGACCTGAAACAATTGCTCGGTTTAAACTTGTGTATGTGCAGGACGTGCATGTGATGACGTGTCATAGTGAGAAGAGACCTTTGATGGTGGACGATTAGCCTGTCAACGGCTGTAGAATTTTGTTCACAATTTTCTTGGTCGCTAATCGAAGGACCGACGACATTAATGCATTCGCCAGCGACTGAGGATTGGGCTTATGGTAATTACAAGAATCCATGCGTGGGCTGGCGATAGATTTCCACCTCTTCTGGGCTATAATTGCGCATACAGGTCGAAGATTCTGAAGTATGTTAAAGCTTTTATTAACCGCTTACGCGTTCCAATGATCCGATATTGCTTCGCGTGTGCATCCGTAAGCAGTTTTTCTTTATGGAATTCTCATTTGTCAAACCAACAAACAAAAATTATCGTAAGATCCGATTGACGCCACTATGGCTTTATTGGAAATACGTTTATCAGGGTTCAACGAATGCCAACGGCACTTTAGATATATTAATATCGACCTTTGGCATTTCAGCGTATTTCTCCTTTCACATATTGTAATTATAGTGAATTACGACGGCATCAGTTATCACCATCGCCACAAGCCACTGCTACCACTCTCGTCGTCATGATGATGATGATGATGATGATGATCATCATCATCATCATCATCATCATCATCATGTCTTCACATCAAGCCGAGAAAGACGTTCGTGAATTCACCCATTTGGCAATGCCAAATGCAAATCTCTACCATACCGCAAAGTTTGTCAAAATTAATTTTACCGACTGTTTGCCCACTCAGGTTTGCGTCCCTTAAGGACGGAACGACGAGACAATAGCAAGTGAACGACAAAGCCTTCCAGATTTTGTCTGTATTTTTTACACCTTGGGAATCACTTCACTTACAGGAAACGACGAGGCGAGAATCAAGTACTTTGTCCATGTTGGTTGGCAAATGGGCAAGGATTATGATAACCGGTAACTATATGTAGTCTTGATATTTTGTTCTATCAATTTGAAAATAACAGCGGTTCACTAGTCCTCGGAGTACCAAGATGTATTTTCTCTCAGTCTCTTCTTTCTATTGGTATATTTGTCCATCTGAATGTGAGTATCTGTCTGTCTGTCTGTTTGTTTGTCTGTCTATATGCCTGTCTGTAAAAGAATGTCATTTTCTCTTCTTCCCCCCCCCCACCTCTTACATGCACTTGGCAGCAACACCCTTGGCGTTTTTACAAAAGGCCCTGTGTTGCTTTCGCTTCAGATGGCAACGATTTCGAAACATATTAAAGTCACAATGTATAAACAGCTGATGGCAATCTTGAAATATGGAACGGGATCAGTACGAATACGGCAAATTCAAATTTTACTTTTACAAAAGGCGGGAAAAATCAGATAACATGAAAAAGAATGATCAATGATAGACAGATCAAAATATACTATCTCACTGTTGGTGTCTTAACGTGACTGCATTTATCACACGGCTGTTGATTATTGGGCTTGTTCTGTGCCACAATACATAAAACATACAACAGAGAGTGCGTAAATTAAGAAACCAATTACATCATCTTCCGTTTTAGCTTCCTTTCGATGATGAGGAGCTTATCACTGTGTAAAACAGTAGACTCATTTATTTTTAATGACAAGATGAATTGTCAAAGACGCAGAGAATCCATATCAACGAGTCTGCGTTATCTCTGTCATTGGGCATTCCTTGTATGTTCCATATTTCCTTGTTCGTCCAGACACGACGGCAGACAATTGGCAATTAATCGACTCGCGGCCGTCTCCTTCTGCAAACTCATTGTTCCTCTTTAATCACATGCATTCAGTTTCGCTTTCACGAGCATCCGGGGTCTTCAAGTCTGATGCAGCACCGTAGGTATGCCAAGACAAGTACGCCCGGGTAACGGGTTAATCATACTCTGCAGCGAGTAAAATGGGCTATGTCGAAGTATGGATTGGATTTGTCGTGGTCCAACCCGGACGATGTCTGCACATGGTTGTCTGACATAATATTGTCGTGACGATCACGTTAATGTGATTACTGTGCGGAATTCATTAATTACCTGTGCGTTCTCAACCAAATTATATATATATATATATATATATATATATATATATATATATATATATATATATATATATATATATATATATATTGAACCATTGATATCTCATGTCACTATAATAAAGTTAACTAACTAACTAACTATATATATATATATATATATATATATATATATATATATATATGTGTGTGTGTGTGTGTGTGTATATATATATAATCTATATATCTCATATATATATATATATATATATATATATATATATATATCATCTCTACCTTCAGTTTCCATGTATTTATATGTCAATTATTTAATGATATCGTTATATTCTACGCCAACGGCAGTTTTAACTGTGTCGTCGTCGGCGTTCTGTACTCATCTATTAAACATAATTCAGTCTATTCCAGGGATTCAAATGATATACCTTGTACACCAATCAAACTGAGGTAGATTACTCCCGTGTCATTGGTTGCGTTCGAGCAAAACCTGTGCCGACTATTGATAAATATAGTGGTCTTTTTGCTTAAAACTATGCTATATGTATAAAAAGGTCTCGCTGCCCATCAAATCCGACCATTTAATTATTAATTTGTTATGATGAATATGGCTGGGCTGCAACTCTTTTTGATTTATTAGGAACACGATTGTAAAAGCAAAGTTGAAAGGTGCTGGAAAAACAAATAGCTGTCATCATTCCTCGCATTAACATTAAATACTGGCATTTGGTTGCGCAAAATTATAAAACGAAATGTAACAGTGATATTATACTGAACTACTTGCTTACGGTCCTTTTAAGTTATAATATTTTATAGGGCTCAGCCCTTGGTGTCGCGCCAGGGGTTAAGATTGGCAATGTTATTTGTATTGATTCATGATAAACTGTAATTGTTACTTCATAAACGTTTATATGACCACTATGCCCAGTTTCCCTCTGATGAAAGCAGTTCACGTACTTACACGACGTCAAACCCTGCAGCAGGGCAGGTATAGATTTTCTGTAGCGTGTAAAAATTTGGACAAAAATTGGCAATTTTTACAATGATAACAGCCTATGGCGTTAAACAAGGGACGTATTATGCAATAATTATCATTGCAATGGTAACCGCACTGCCCACCTTCCACTTGCAAGCTGAAAACTATAGCGTTCCGTCTAAAAACTTGCAATTTTTGAATCTAATTATTGACACAGGGGGCGCTCTTCTATAATTCAATCCCAGCATTCTTTGCGTATGCCCCCGTTCATATGCACGACAGTTTTCTCCGTTTATCTATATCAACGATACTTTGTATCAGCGACAAGGTGTATAATGACATTTACTAGCTAATAAAAGAGGTATTTTTTATAAAAGGCATGTTATATCATAGTAATTTGTTTCGTATTTGTTTATTTACGAGTACTCAAAAAAAAAACATGGCGGCGCCCATCATGAGAAAGAAGGGTACACTTCCGGTTACTCGCATAGTATATTATGAATAAGCGCATGCGTAGTCAGTAAGCCGCTGGCGCGACTATTATACATACATACATACATACATAATTTCATACATACATACATACATACATACATACATACATACAGACAGACACACAGACAGACAGACACACAGACACACACACACACACACATACATACATACATACATACATACATACGGTAAGGTATATAGACAGACTGATGTATCACCAGAAAGGGACAGGGAAACCCGTCGAGCCTTTCCAAAGATAGACGCACAGACACAGTGACAGACTTCGAGAGATGAGTCGGAAAAAAACAACACGGTGACGAACAGACAGAGAAAAGAATAATATGTCGCCATTTACACCGGGTGAGACAGTCGAAAAGGATGCCATCTGTTGTATGTAATATCAATAAAATAAATAAGACAGCTGTAACGATTTTGCCGTCGGCTACAAAAAAATTGACACAGCCATTAAATGTCAAAATGGATGGTATTAAAATCGAATGTGGCGTAAAACTCAACGTGCACATACGACATCTCCGTTGGCGATGCACAGGTATGCTATTTGGGGTGCGTGTAAAGCTAACTTCGATCTATCCAATCCATACACTCGGTTTGATAGTTATTATAATTGCCTTTTAAGATCGAGGAGCATAATCCGGAATCTCCTTCGCTGAATTCAAGTATAATGCCGGCGTTCTTAATGATTGGGGTGATGAAAATGAAAGCGCAGGGTAACATTAGACAACATGATGGAGACTTGCTCTGACAGAACATGGAGGTTCCACGTTTCCAGTGTCATCAATATGACATGATACTAAAGAGCAATGCACTGAGAGAAGATTTGACAGCTTTCTGCAATGTGAAATCTAGTCGTCTGTTGTCATGGTAAAATGTCTTGAAACTACCTCCCACACCTAGGGGCCAACGGGAGGGATGAAACTGTACAATTAGGATTTGGGTACCACAAAGCTAAGAATCATTACAAGGTTTAACAAGGAGACAGATTCGCCGATAGATTGGGTATAGCTAAGCCCCATGTTACCGCTGAAATGCAAAACATTCCAACCAAGTTAACACAACAATTGAGTTTTACGTAATACTTACTTACGTATGCACATGTATTTATATAACCTTAAGCCTACCCATTTTTTATTATTTTTACCATCTAAATTTC
This sequence comes from Ptychodera flava, assembly GCF_041260155.1. Classification (NCBI taxonomy): domain Eukaryota; kingdom Metazoa; phylum Hemichordata; class Enteropneusta; family Ptychoderidae; genus Ptychodera; species Ptychodera flava. The sequence goes on from NW_027248280.1 coordinate 4,140,972, forward strand.
TTATCTTTTATTTTGCTGATATTTAATCGATTTAAACGTGTAAAGCGCACTGAGACGTTTGCGTCGTGTGTGTGTATGTATGTATATGTATGTATGTATGTATGTATGTATGATGTATGTATGTATGTATGTATGTATGTATGTATGTATGTATGTATGTATGTATGTATGTATGTATGTTTGTATGTATGTATGTATGTATGTATGTATGTATGTATGTATGTGTGTATATGTGTGTATGTGTATGTGTGTATGTATGTATGTATGTATGTATGTATGTATGTATGTATGTATGTATGTATGTATGTATGTATGTATGTATGTATGTATGTATGTATGTATGTATGTATGTATGTATGTGTGTGTGTGTGTGTATGTATGTATGAATGTATGTATGTATGTATGTATGTATGTATGTATGTATGTATGTATGTATGTATGTATGTATGTATGTATGTATGTATGTATGTATGTATGTATGTATGTACCTCTCTCTCTCTCCCTCTCTCTCCACCCCCCCCTTATCTGTCACTATCGCTAGGAACATTTCTATATTTGTAAAACCCTCGGACTTATACATACCATTTTCTCTCCTCGCTACCGTGAACCCCACTCCCTCAGCCTATCCTTTCTCCTCCCCCCCCCCCCCCGCTCCTCGTTTTCAGCACTCCATGTCGTATGATTTGAATATCACTTCAGGTATTTCGAATTATTTCGTTTGAATTTCCTATTAGGAGGATTTTAATGTTCAGAGTAATATGCTACAAAATCAGCATCCTTGGTGAACCGATCGCAAGTGTCTCCATGTGAGGTTGCCGTTTATGTATTAATAATTCCCTGCAAATAATTGCGCGAATTGCAAACTCAAATATAGATTCTCACCTAACTTCCACAAATCGTCTTAACGACAGAATGTGCATTCACTGTGCTAGCTGTAAATTAGTTTTCTCCGGATTATCAGAAGGACGCCACAAAAAACAAATCGCCTTGGAATTATCAGCATCAAGATAGACCACAATCAACTCTGACTCGTCGACGTGCCGCTGTTCTCATCACGTTCTATGGCTTCCTAGCGGTAAGCCGACAGCAAAATCTAATATCAAATTTTGATTTGAAAACACTTAACGCAGCGCGTAGGCACAACTTTTCCATGTAGAGGAGATAATTATCACGTTTTGATCAAAACGGTATGCCTGGACGGGGTGTCAATTAACAGATTCTAATCTTCTTCGAGTTTTGTTTTCTCGATTTGTGGCGGTGTTTTCGGGAGGTGTCGTTTACATACAGCGCGTTGATTAGTTCGCAGCGAGGAAAAAACAGCCCACTCGTTCATTAGACAATGTATCCCTCCCGTCGTTTGATAGGCATCCAACAGCAACTTGTTCATAAATGGTGCAGCAGTCATTGACCGACAAAGCAAGCCCCTTACACAGCAGAATGTGAACTGAATTTTAAAGAAAGAAAAAAAAATTCCTGCGATATCATATGACATATATTTTATGCAACTGCACGGCACAAATGTTCAAGTTCATCGCCACTTTTCCTAAAATCCATAATCTGCCATGGGCAGCAAAGGCACGAGGTATATCATCGACGGATATGCCAATATTTTAAAAGGTTCCTTTTAAAAGGCCACTTTCGGTCAAGTCGTCCAAACGTCTTCTAGGTGATCTCTTAAGTGTAGAGTAACGGGATATTGCTCACCAAATCAATTGAGTCAGCAACGTTCCGCAGTTAGGAATAATGCCCGGATGACGGCTTTTAATATTGCAAAAACACACTGGGTTTTTAATAATCAACGACTCTTACCAAGAGTTGTAATCTATATGTCTCAGACAGGTGCGCAGACCATGCATAAGACGGTAAATCAAATTTTATGGACAACCATGATACAATAAAGAAAAGTCGGTGCCGGTCGCTTTGATGATGCAATTTGAAACAAGGATCTCGAATAATGAGCCGGGGCAATTTTGAAATCAGTAAGCAATGCCTGTTAGAGTCCAGGATGCTTTCTGCTCACTAAGCTATTGGAAACTGGATCGGCAAAAACAAGCGACGGAGTGTATGTTAAAAGACTCGACAATGATTTGAAATAAATGAAAGAGGTATATAATGATACTGAATTGGTAAAAGACATCGCACAGTCTGCCGCACATTGGTTGATAAAATTTTATGCCTTGATCGTCAATGAAGTCCGTTGCACAACTGGTAACGCAATTTTTATTACAAACCTTATCATACTGTTTAGACCGCTTTCAGGAAAGGCAATGTCATGATCCCATTAATGAGAGATGTACCTAGCCAATCATGACTGTGACATACAAACTTCAGCTCGAAGCGATTGTTCAATTGTACGCCTGTAACATTTCTATATTGAGTTGACAAACATCGAAAAAAACTCCCACACATACAATACAAGCACAAATTTATCATACTTCATCAAACTGTAGTCAGCCTCAGCCTCATCATCAAAAACATATTCACATGTACGAATGCATGCAGTCATAACACTGATAAAGTAGTAAGCTAACTTAAAAACTATGTATGTATGTATGTATGTATGTATGTATGTATGTATGTATGTATGTATGTATGTATGTATGTATGTATGTATGTATGTATGTATGTATGTATGTATGTATGTATGTATGTATGTATGTATGTATGTATGTATGTATGTATGTATGTATGTATGTATCTATCTATCTATCTATCTATCTATCTATCTATCTATCTATCTATCTATCTATCTATCTATCTATCTATCTATCTATCTATCTGTATATCTATCTATCTATCTATCTATCTATCTATCTATCTATCTATCTATCTATCTATCTATCTATCTATCTATCTATCTATCTATCTCTCTCTCTATATCTCTATCTCTCTTTCTATCTATCTATCTATCTATCTATCTATCTATCTATCTATCTATCTATCTATCTATCTATCTATCTATCTATCTATCTATCTATCTATCTATCTATCTATCCATCTGTCTGTCTGTCTGTCTGTCTGTCTATCTATCTATCTGTCTATCTATCTATCTATCTATCTATCTATCTATCTATCTATCTCTCTATCTCTCTCTATCTATCTATCTATCTATCTATCTATCTATCTATCTATCTATCTATCTATCTATCTATCTATCTATCTATCTATCTATCTATCTATCTATCTATCTATCTATCTATCTATCTATCTATCTATCTATCTATCTATCTATCTATCTATCTATCTATCTATCTATCTATCTATCTATCTATTGATCCATCTATCTATCTTATCTATGCACATATGCATGCATATATGTATGCATCTATGTAAGTATGTAGGTATGCGTATTTGCATCTTTTTTCCTTGGTATAATGGTATATTTTATTTCCAGACTGTTCCAGTGCACACACAATATATGTACCGTATATCTATTGTCTAAGTATGTATCAATACACACCAACACGAGACCAGTCTGTCACGTGATGTAGCATTCTAGCTAGTAACGATAAAAAGATCGTTTATACATGAATGTTTTTAGAAAAGGAACAGGGAATCGTAAATTGATAGGAAGTGGAAGTTGAGTAAAAAGACAGGATTTAGTATGATGAGAATGAGGCCGTCACAGTCAACTTAGAAACGTCTCGTGGAATATACTGATGCCGTAAAGAAAATAAAATATTGATCAGGGGGAATATTGTCTGGATAAATTGACGTCTTTATTGATCCGTTGTGGACGGAACTGTACCCAGCAGTCGATAAAGATATTTATGGTTTATTCCATGGCTCTGTGCGCTCAGTGTGTTTACTGGAGGGAAACCGTTCTGCGAATTGAGGTTTTGCAAAGTAGCATGTCGTCTGTCTCGACATGTCGATTACCTGACCCTTTACACACTACGGTGTTCTATCAGACTTGAAAGATTACTTTGCGAGACTGCCCGACATGGAACGGAGATAATTGAAAAACTCGGTTAGATGTTCTAGAAGACAGAAAATGTATTACTGGCTAATACTCTCGTCTAAGATATTTGTCATAGTTTGTTTTTCGGACATGTTTCCCGAACACGTGGTATGCATTGACGTTCATACTATGTTGATACGACAGCGGGGCTGCCTGTGACATTGCTTGTGACATTGCTTGTGACATTGCTTGTGACACTCGTCACTTAGAAGTTCAAACTTGAAGGGTCATAACTAAACAAACAGTTACTGCAAAGCTTCTTTTTATTGTTGGTCTACCTTTTTTGTCCACTTAAATTGTAATTTATTAAACATCAACATTTTTAAAAACGTGACAAAAACTGGCAGAGACAGTAAACAACGCAACTGTATCACTCCTTTTTATATGTCTAAAGATATGCTTTGTGGACTTATATTACGGTAAATATCCATGTTATGATCCACGTAACTGAATCCCGAATATCTAAAAATTTGGCAAAGTAATTCTAAAGATTGACTTTATTATATATATATATATATATATATATATATATATATATATATATATATATATATATATATATATATATATATATATATTATACTTATATATTTATATACACGATTGCTGAACTCTGACAGAATGGTATCGTGTGGACGAGAAATAGCGAGACTACGAACCAACAACATAAGAGACAGAAGATTTAGATGGCATTGCCCGCTAGCAGTGAAGTCGAGACATGCAAAACTTTGTCCAAACTCACGCAATTTCTAAGGTTTACTGTGAAATTATTTGCAAGATTACGCATACATGAGAGCCTTTCAGTAACATACGCGTTAAGAATTGTGTATAGGTGGAAAACGACCACGGTGAGAAAATTTGGTGTTGATTGGTTTCAGGCTATGCGCTCACTTTGAGAACTACGTCGAAACGATCTTGACAAACTCAGAAGTGCCCCGTCGTCAGTCACGACGTCGAAACATGCTTCAACGTCAACCGGCACGATCTTACGTATTATATGATGGGTTAATTTGAAAGGTGGGCCATCAGACAACAAAGGTCGGGAATATTCTGACGTAATAGGCGATACAAAGGTTCCGATGATGGAGTCGAAAATATCCACAGGGTCTTCAATGAGCATATTCATTTACAATAGACATGCCCAGCCGCGAGAACAATATCAATTTTACACGATTTTTAAACAGCTGCCTCGAACTCTGAAGCCCTTTGGGATCATCGTGACTAGTGCATGGAAAATTTGATGTAAATTTTGCCATTAAATCACAAATAAAATGAAATGTTCGATTCTTTTTGTTGTTACCTCTTGACATTTCATTTCCGAATAATCGATAAAAACGAACAGCAACAGTTAAAACCTCAACATGGATGCAAGTATGTGCATTTTATATAGGAATATATTTAAATCCGATGTTTTCGGTTTCAGAGTTAAAGTGCTTGATATCGCTTCGCAAGACACGATCTACTAATTTATCAAACAATATTGAAGTAGTGTAGTGTAGTGTAGTCTAGTGTAGTGTAGTGTAGTGTAATTAAGTATAGTTTAGTGTACTTAGTGTTGTGTAGCATAGTGCAATTTTGTGTAATGTAGTGAAGGTTTATGTAGCGTAATGTAGTGCAGAGTAGTGTAGTGTATTTTACTTAAGTGTAGTAAATTAAAGCGTTGTGTAGTGTAGTGTAGTGTAGTGTAGTGTAGTGTAGTGTAGTGTAGTGTAGTGTAGTGAAATTCAGTGTAGTGTAGTGCTCTGTAGTGTAGTGTAGTGTAATGCAGTGTAGTGTAGTATAGTGAAGTATAGTGTAGCGTAGCGTAGTGTAGTGTAGTGTAGTGTAGTGTAATTTAGTGTAGTGTAATGTAGTGTAGTGTAGTGTAGTGTAATGTAGTGTAGTGCAGTGTAGTGTAGTGTAGTGTGATGTAATGTTGTGTAGTGTAGTGTACTGTAGTGTAGCGCAGCATAGTGTAGTGTTGTATAGTGAAGTGTAGTGTAGTGTAGTGTAGGTTTACAATAGTTTAGTGTACTTAGTGTTGTGTAGTATAGTGCAATTTGGTGTAATGAAGTGTAGTTTTATGTAGTGTAATGTAGTGCAGAGTAGTGTAGTGTATTTTACTTTAGTGTAGTAAATTATAGCATTGTTTAATGTAGTGCGGTGCAGTGTAGCAAAGTGTAGTGTAGTGTAGTGTAGTGTAGTGTAGTGTAGTGTAGTGTAGTGTAGTGTAGTGTAGTGTAGTGTAGTGTAGTGTAGTGTAGTGTAGTGTAGTGTAGTGTAGTGTAGTGTATAGTTTGCTATACTGTAATGAAGTGTGGCATAGTGTAATGTAGTGCAGTGTAGTGTAGTGCAATGTAGTAGTGATTTGAAGCTGATAGTAGTATATCGAGTGTAATGTCGTGTCATGTAGAGTACTTTAGTTATGTATAAAGTAGAGTACTCTTATGAAGTCAAGTTTACTGTAGAGAGGTGTTGTCATGGTGCCGTGTCATGTCGTATCGTGCATTATAAAGTAGTTCTGTGTAGTATAAAGTAGTATAGTATAGTGCGGTGTAGTGAATTGCAATATAGAGTACTGCAGTCCAGTGCTATGCAATGTGGTGTAGTGTAGTGGGATGTAGTGTGATGAAGTGTAGTGTAGTGTATAGTTTGCTATACTGTAATGAAGTGTGGCATAGTGTAATGTAGTGCAGTGTAGTGTAGTGCAATGTAGTAGTGATTTGAAGCTGATAGTAGTATATCGAGTGTAATGTCGTGTCATGTAGAGTACTTTAGTTATGTATAAAGTAGAGTACTCTTATGAAGTCAAGTTTACTGTAGAGAGGTGTTGTCATGGTGCCGTGTCATGTCGTATCGTGCATTATAAAGTAGTTCTGTGTAGTATAAAGTAGTATAGTATAGTGCGGTGTAGTGAATTGCAATATAGAGTACTGCAGTCCAGTGCTATGCAATGTGGTGTAGTGTAGTGGGGTGTAGTGTGATGAAATGTAGCGTGCTGTTGTAAGGTGTGATGTGGTGAAGTGAAGTTTAAGTTTGTGTAGTTATGTAGATACTGTCTTGTAGTTACGTTTTGTGTAGCATGGAGTAGTAATTAAGCTATAGGCATGTGATATATTGTGGTGTATTGTAGCATTAATTTGAAACACACAATAAAATGCCACACATAATTATAATTATATGCTAGAAAAGAATACATTTTTGCTACTTCACCAACGGTAGGTCAACTTGACATTGCATATCCGTTTCTCTCAAGAGTGATTACACTGCAGCGTGCTAGACTACATTGATAGACTTATCTCATCCGTTGAAAAGGGCAATTTTATTAAATCACGGGGTCCGATCGCATCAACGTCGTGACGTCGATTGGCCTCTTATGAAAATCTAATCTATTTTTATGTGTGGCAATCAGGTGAAAGTGTCTTTATCTCATCCTGTAAAAACGAAAGGAACCTGGAGAGATTGTTATCAGAAACCCCACCAGAATCGGTGTTTCCAGCGACGACTGGACAGTTACCCTTCAGAGGCTCGTAGTTTGGAATATCTTGCCAAATAGTGACATATAACATGACTCATCTGGTCCCCCTTTTTGAATTCCGAGGTTCGTAAATTGCATTGGTGCATTCATGTACATCGCTATGGTTTCCCAAGACGGCAAGCCACCTATCAAACATGACTGCCGAAATGACACTTGTACCTTGCAACACGTGCGTTTGCCGTTATTCATATGTGCATCGAGGCAAAGCTTCCTTACGGCGGGTCGTTTTGAGATGTTGCCGAGGGGCAATGATTACGCACGTCGTAGACGTCAGCGAGGGGTCATGCAGATGGCGGTATAGCGGAGTCAACGACATTGACTTCGCGTAGATAGGAGTAGATTGAAGTCATTAGCACTTGCAAGGTAATTGCTTCACGTTCTCATTTCGACTGTTGCTAAACAACTAACGGCAATAAGGGATGACAATGACATACGCATTGGAGACCGGGGGAACATGTCCTTTGTATTTGCCAGCGACACGAGATGGCACACTGACGTAAGTATTGGTGGTCGAAGGGTGTTAGGACAACTTGGGTGAAAAGTTATGGTCGCATATACACATTTATAAAATATATCTCTTTTATTAGCCAGTAAGTGTTATTATCCACCTTGTCGCTGGTACAAAAGATCGCATAAAAAAATAGAAAAAGGGAGAAAACTGTCGTGCATATAAACGGGGGGGGGGGGCGCATACGCAAAGAATGCTGGGATTGAATTTTAGAAAAGCGCCCCCTGTGTCAATAACTAGATTCAAAAATTGCCAGTTTTTAGACGGAACGCTATAGTTTTCAGCTTGCAAGTGGAAGGTGGGCAGTGAGGTTACCATCGCAATGATAATGATGGCAAAATACGTCCCTTGTTTAACACAATAGGCTGTTATCATGGTAAAAATTGCCAATTTTTGTCCAACATTTTTACACAATACAGAAAATCTATACCTGCACTGCTGCAGGGTTTGATGTCGTGTACGTACGTGAACTGCTTTCATCGGAGGGAAACTGGGCATAGTTGTCATACAAACGTGTATAGCAAGTAACAATTAATTCTATTTTATCATGAATCAATTGCCAATCCTAACCCCTGGCGCGACACCAAGGGCTCAGCCCTATATAATATTATTTGGAATGTGTAGAGGCGAGTATCAAGGTTGGACTTTGAGTTGAAGGAAGCAGTCACAAGTAAATAGTCACCTGCGTTCTAACCACTTAGTTTTTTTGTGTGGAGAGTACTGGTCTTGTGACAAGATGCTTAGGAAACAGCTCACCAGTCTATGTAACTCAATTCTTTAATTGAGAACATCGCCACTACCATAGCTACACAGCTTTTGAGAATAAAGTTTATTTTGACCAATGTCTTTCCTTGCCGAAGGTTCTATCTTTTTGTGAAGAAAACCGAAATAAATGTAGTAAAAGCTGTACGTTGTTCGACAGTCATGAAAGTTTTGAAATTATGCTCAAACTTTCGTCAAGGAAGCTTACTATTTTTTTCACAACAAGAATGAAATTAAGTAGTCACCGTGCGAACGTTTAGAACAAGAGAAACGAATGACGTCAAACTTAAGGTAGTATGTATGGTGGCTTAAAGCGGCCACTAGTGTAAGTTTTTATTTCATACCTGTAATTATTTCATACCTGTAATTGCCTCGAAAGTGAAAGACTTAAAGTTTTCTCAGATTTCCCTCGATGTAACTTTAAACCATTCTCTTTCCAAATAAAAAATAAAAATCAGGGGTCACCATGGATATATTTGTATTAGACAAACAAATTTCCTGACATTTACCGATATTTGAAATTCAAAATGGCCGCCATCCCTGTGTTAACTATATAGGAAACAAATACAATTTTCGATTGTTGAAAAACTAAGACCGTGAAAATGTTTCTCACTCCGAAGAGCTTTAAAATGAGCCCCACAAGTGATAGATCAGAAAAAGGATTGTAAAACTTTGGGAGTCCGAATATCTGTCCAAAAGGCGCGTTCTACCTTAAAACAACTGATATTTGAAATCCAAAATGGCGGCTAACTTTGTGCCAACTCTGTTCTAACAAAGTTGAAATTGCAATTTTCACACGTAAAACACGAGAAGCATTTCTCTACATTCTTCACGTGGCGGTACATTAGCACAGGCAGTGGAGTTAAAAAGTACTTTTAAAATTGAGCGTTCGAAAAACTCCACAGGGCGCATTTTACCTTAAGGGCACGAAGGCACAATATCGACGGATTGGCGGACCCACCGGGTCTGCGCCGCTGAACGTCTTTGTACCGGCCATCATCGCAAATCTCTACCTGTAGCTCTCCGCTCTGCCCATAACAATGTAGTCACTCTAATTTTTACGCAAAGTAGCTATGCTGCTTTTTTTTTAAATTTGTTGATCGTCTTCCGTATACACATTTCTGAAAGTCCATTAGGTGTATGCAGTTTTGATGATGTCTAGATACATTTGCTGATCGTTCATGGCCTTTCAGTGGGGCGACAGACGATCACTCTGGTTATACTTTGCTGACGGTTCAGCTCAGACCTTCACTCAAGACGGTCTCATCAGCTGTACCAGTAAGAACACCCTATCGTACACCCTGTGTGTGAGTGCTGGGCTTTTCTGTTGGCAAGTTTAACGGCTTTGATTGGTATTTTCAAGACGAAATGTCTTGTTCTTGTCCCCGCAGGCTAGAGAAAATCCGACGTTTTGTTAGAAAAAAATTACACGCGCGCTAAAAGTTTAAAATACAGATGTCTCATCGGGACGGATAAACGCTCGATATACAAAGAGAGTGCACGTGCGATATGAACGTGTTTTCAAATAACAATTTTTGAAAAGACTCGTGTTTTATACTGCCATCTTCCAACTACTTTAAGACTATTTGTTCGAAAGCAAGTCTCCCACGTAAACAGATGCGCATGGTGTCCTGTCCAGTATCGTTTCTATAGCAACGAAGACTATCAAATATCTGGGCTGTCGTCTGGAAAAAAATCTCGTCGCTGAACATTCCACGGAGATTTCAGATTTAAAATCGATTTTGGACCCTGGATTTTTCTTTCTCAATTTTACATGTTAACTGACTCCGGTTCTTATGAAAGCCCTCGCCAGGACAACAAGAAGACACCTAGATTATTTTCAGGTACAGTATTGTCGCTTAGGACCACTGCACTGCTGTTACTGTAGTCCTCAACGTCCTTTGGGTAGCTACGACGCTGTGCCAGCCTCAAAGGTAACCTATCCGAGTGAAAACCCTCGTCTAATTAACGATTACTCTGAATAGAGTCCTACAGACAATGGCGTCTTTTATAACTTAGAATATTGACGCGAGATTTGCTGATTACATCACGTGGGAAAGCGATCAATTTTGTCACTGTCTGTTTGTGAGACCCCGTTCTTCTTATAAACTGTACTTTTGGGAGACGGGAGAAGAAAGTACCGGAAAGTATAACAAAGGTCATAGCTGACGGAGATATTTATTCCTGAATATCTATTGAAATGAAAAAAAAATGAGAATGTTCGAATGACAAATTTGTCATTGCGACACGCCAAAACGAGGTTCTAGCCAGGGTCCATTCCAGTATCTTATTGTGAATAGGTGATAAACGCGTTCAAGACATGCTTCAATAATCACATGCAATCATTTTGCGGCAAAAAGAAAGAAAACAGCACTGCATTGTTAAAGCAAATTTGGTCTCTTAAAAGGTAGAATTCGCCTCGATGACAAACATTCAAGATTTCAAATACTGTCTGTAGGCCACATTTTAAAGCTCTTGGGGTAAGAAAAAATTTCACCTTCCTGGTAAATTGATAATTTCACTTTTCCCACGGAGTTTACACAAGGATGGCTGTCATTTTGAATTTGAATTTCAAAGTATTGGCAAATGATGGGCAAGTTGTTTCTCTAGTACAAACGTCGCACGGTGACCCCTTATTTTCATTCTTTATTTTTAAGAGAATGGTTGACCGTTTCGTTTTGGAAAGTTTGAGCAAAAGTTTAAGTCGTTCACCTTCGAGGCACATGCCGCCTTCAGCAAGACTGAATGGTTACTATCGAACATCAAATGAGTCCTATACAGTTAAATCAAATTTTCTAAAGTAATTCTTAAAATATTGCCAATTACACACATTAATTTATCATGCAAATGACCTCTAATTATGCAGACCACACGCACCCAAATCTAATCTGATCTAAACCTTTCTGTGATAATGCAATGTACCATGAAATTTTGTCCAACGGCTTTCAAGTTATGACAAGCATGTGTAAATTATAGGTCGTCGCACAAATGGCATCCATATTGGATTGGATGAAAAAATAAATAGACATGCGTGTACCATAATGCGTTGCCTTTATACAAAGTTTCAGAAAAATCAATTTAGACATCTCCAAGAAACAACTCAGCACGGACGGACTGACTGACTGACGGATAAACCCAATCCATGAGTCCCCGCTCTGACAAGGACCAGGAATCTGATGATGTCGCAGTCGATTATTACCAGAGCGTCTAGTCATTCTAACATAAGCAAAAGATGCAACATTCACCTGTCAAAAAAATTGCAAATAATCGACGCTAATAAATCTACCCTGTTAACAATGTGTTCTGAGTTGATTACATAATGTCACCACCAAAACAAATATCATTTTCTCCAACTTCAACATCACCAAAGATCATAGTATAATCGTAGTTCCAAGCCATGTATACCAAGGAGTAAGAGACTAGACATCAGAAAAATAGAGCTGGAGCTGCCTGAAGATCGAGATGCATGAAACTTAAGTAACAGATATCATTAGATTGTTACAGTACTTGAAGTAATTTGTGTTATTATTGTAATGCTCTCCTTTTTATATCGAGCGCTGTTATTTCCAATTTCCCACTACGACAATTGTATACTTTGATATATATATATATATATATATATATATATATATATATATATATATATATATATATATATGTATAGATATGTATATATGAATTCAAATTCAAAGTATACAAATATATATGATAGATATGTATATATGAATTCAAATTCAAAGTATACAAATATATATATATATATATATAATATATATATATATATATATATATATATATATATATATATATATATATATATATATAAAAGTATACAATTGTCCTCGTAGGAAATTGCAGTGCTCGATGCTAAAGCAAAGCGTTATAAACGAAAATACTTCAAGTACAAAGTAATGATATCTGTTATCCTGCATCGTCAGATGATTGCAGGATGCAGGGAATTAAGTAGCAGATATAATTACTTTGTACTTGAAGTAATATATATATATATATATATATATATATATATATATATATATATATATATATATATATATATATATATATATATATATACATATATATGTTCTCTACATGTGTTCTCTGTAGCGATCATATATATATATATATATATATATATATATATATATAGATATAGATATAGATATAGATATAGATATGATCGCTACAGAGAACACATGTAGTGTGAAACTCTGAGTAACGCCCAAGTCCTGTTTTCTACCAGTTATCAATTTTTACCGTATATATATATATATATATATATATATATATATATTTATATATATATATATATTTTATATAATATAATATATATATATATATATATATATTATATATATATATATATATATATATATATATATATATATATATATATATATATATATATATATATATATATATATTACGCGTGGATTTAGTCTCTGTGTAATTTGGATTATAGAGGGTAAGAGGAACCCACTGTAATGTTGATGTTGAATGAATGACGACAATCGTGTCCACAGCGGTTATGTAGATCATAATTACTCAGAAGCAAATTGCACGTGTAAGGAACTTGGGAATTATGTTATCACGATTGCCCGATTAGTTTTGTGACCTACTTTTGTCGACTGGAAGTAATGAGGCAGGCGCTCAAAAGCAAGGTTTCGGAGATCATGACATGGCTGGCTTGATTGTTTTAATGACCTAGTTATTATAACTGGTTAGGAAGGAGGATAAAAGGGTGGACTTCTATCGTTTTAATATGTCACTCAGCGCCGCATTTGACGTTAACGTTACGGGCTGATTAGCGGTTAAAGGCGATTCATGCGGCTTCAGCAAAATTCACAATCACTATTTCAAAGGGGATGCCATGTGGTATGGGGGTAAACCATGCTAGTTCTGGGGCCACGTGTTTACTCTAAATAACGCGATAGTTTAAGCCATCCAAGAGCAAAGACTTATTTAAATATGAAGCTTCCGAGGGCAACACGAGCTTACAGACTCTTCCATATCGAATTCTTCCAGTCGAGACTTTGATGTTACCCGTGTCGTCAGCCAATCACATCGCAGAACTCAGACAGTGAATGTCGCGACACAAAAATAATGATACGGTACCTGCAATTACGTCTGCCTAAGCAGACGTCGATAAGCATTACAATTAACAATCCCCATGAAATTTGATGGACTGGATGAATAACAATGTCATTACTATCGGGACAGCAAAACGCACAATAGAATCCCTCCGACTGAGACATAACAGTGTAGTATAGAGTGTGTTCATTGAACTGTGTTTCGTATATTTACGATTAGGGTAGTCCCAGTGCGCCTCGAAAGTGAAAGACTTGAAACTTGTGCTGAAACTTTCCTCAATGAAAGATTTAACCATTCTCTTACAAACCGAAAATTAAAATCAAGGATCAACTCGCGAAATTTGGCACTAGAGAAAGAAACTGCCGAACATTTACCGATATTTGCCGTACGAACTAGCGGTCATCACCCTGATAAATATAAAATAACATAACATTTTTGATTTTCGAAAAACTAAGACGGTTACATTTTTGTCTGACTCAAAGATCTTTGAAAGGAGCCCTAATAAGTGGTAGATCAGAAAATTATCGTAAATATTTGAGTGTCTGAATATCCTTCCCCGGGGAGCATTCTATCGCCTTAATACTGGATATCCTAGCATGATAACGTCTGTAACATTATGGGAGATTGAGACGTTGAACCATAAACTGACTGCCCAAACCTGCGTGTACCGTTACCAATTTGATAGTGAAGGTATTCGTCTACTCGACGTAAATTTTAGTAGTTTTATTAGTTTCTCAGAGTTATGAGGAAAACACTGTCTCGACACGAAATAGCAGTTACTAATAAGGGTCAGTGGCTGTAAATTTTGATGATTTTTTTTTCACTATTTTGTATTTAATGCCAACTGCAGATCACTGATCTACCCCCTAAGGATATTGATATACGCAGTACTCAGCTTGTGACCCGTAAACTACATCATTGCGTTGATTGGGGAGTTCGTGTCAAGACTGGGAATCGAATGTAAACAACATTACGTTTTACACATTGAGACACTGTATCTTAAAATCTGAATAATACGTGTTAAACAGTTTAAAGCTCCATAAGCTGCATCTTTTGGCTATTTTTCAGAACTTTTGTTTTGTGGTTTCCCTACACTTTCTGCATTGAATCCCTAAACTGTAATTTAATGCCAAGTATTTAGCATATCAAAACAACCTATATGAGTATAATCTCCATTGTTATTGTTGAAAATTGTATTCAAGTCCGGACCAGAATTCATTTGTAAACAATAAACAATGATCACTTCACACATACGTACAAGCTGTGTTGACAAAAAGAATACTCGAAATGTCAGCATGACAAACGGATAAGGGTCAGACACGGTAGTTGATATACAAGAGCAGAATACTGAAAAACTTGCCACAAGTTACAGCTTACAGTAAACATGCTTTGGGAAGTAGAACAAGACCTTGCGATCGACATAAAATAATGGTGAAAATATTGCCAGACGTCTTGAAATAAGACTGAAGTGAAGCCTGTTATTCGCAGTACAAGCTGTTCAAGCTCTCTACGATTAAAATTTTTCGCAAGTGTAGCTCACCCGCGCTCCCATCACATGTTGGGCTTTTTTCCTGTGTGTCAGATTTCTGGATGGAGCTTTATTTCACTCTTTGCTGTCTTGAAATCATATAGTTCGGCATTCAACATGAGAGATTTAACGTATGCGGGCGGATTAACGTTGATCCGAAGTCGTATTTCAGCCAAAACTCGAAAATAGCTCCTTTAGGCTTACAGGCGAACTCGACTGTAAAATATAAAGTTCAGTTTCCCTGTCTTCCTAGCTAACCATACGGCAATCACGTGGTATCTTAAAGATAGCCATTCGTACCGCCTGCTAAAGAGGCGATTAGCTTCAAGGAGCTGGAAAATACGCCACGCAATACGTTGGGATCAATCCGCTCAGTGTTGGAGGGTGGGGTAATTAAGCGGACCACGTATGCAGTACGAACCGTAATTACCGAACTGCGTAATCCTTAGTAATGGGGATCAGCGGCTCTTCGGGGAGTACGCTTGGACACGCACACAGACTGGGCTTTGCTTCAATTTGCTGCGAGCGCCCAGTTGTGTTTTGAATGCCAACATAGCGTGCATGACATGCATACACTCACGCTGCGAATGGCCATCCAAGATGGCCAGTCACCGTGCGCTTGACAATTCTCCGGCTATGCGGGTGATGGAGCCACGTTGCCGGATTCTACCAGGCTCATACCGGCCACTTCGCTTCTGGGGGACAATACAACTCAGCTGTCTTCCCTGATGTACAAATGAATTCAATTATCTCGCCATGACCAAAAAAACTATACGAGTCACGCAAGCTAATACTACATCACCCATCTCACCCACGCTGTTACTGGGAGACTCTTTCGTGTTCATTGCAAAGCTCACATTTTGCGGTGGTAAAGTATAAAGACATACAGGGTACATCGCTTGCCGATGTGACTGCAGTGTAACATTTTACTACCCGATGACGCTCATTAACATAATGACCGATCACATTGTGAAGAACGCTTGTCTTAGGGCTGTAAGAACATTTTTGTGGATCCTCCCTAGCAACAAATCAATGAGAATACATTAACTGGTCTGGTAATCATGGGTATGGCAGTGTGTCGGCTCTGATTGAAGGCTGGTCCATTATACTTCAAGAGTGGCTTAGCCCGATTCCCCATGTCCGAATGCTATATTATTTCCATAGTTTCGTCCACAAGTCTTATGTAAACGAGAAACCCCTTAAAACCGCCTTTTGAAAAATTTAACTTCCCGCCCCCGAACTGTGTAGTAAAATTCACCGCTTCCCCATTTCCAGCCGCGTAACAATTGAAGTATTCAACAGTTTAAATCACGTGGTACAAATTTTAAATTTCTGATTTCAGTTTGTTGTATTATTGCACGACTGAGTTGACTTGTTGTCATTAAAGTCTTTATGGTTACAGAGGAATACAAACAGTTTTAATCCGACACAAAGGTTTTGAACCTAGCGGTCATCGATACAGTGAAATCACTAATTGAAATAACAAGATCTCAATTACATAAGTCGCTATGAAAACAAACCATATTTGCGGCAAATGCACAAAAACGCTAATTCCTTCTCAAGAGGATGTTAATTAAGTTTTTGACGCAACACATGTTTGAATGATATTAAAGTGATGAAAATAGTCAACACTTAATTAAGGACATGGGAATTTCACCGTATGGGTTTACAACGTATCATAATGACTTTCAAATCTGGTTTCTAAATTTAAGATCTCAGATGTTTATGATTGGATGTATCATTTTATCTTTAATTAATGACTAGTGTATGACAATACGAGAGAAATACAACGAAAAAAGAACTCAACAGATAACCAACGAATAACCGAATACACTAAGACCATGGGAGAAGCGTATCTTGGGCGATGGCTGCTGTCAAGCTTGTCTACCGAGAAATGAAGTCTATGTAGTATCAACGAGCTCTGAACATGTCGTGTAGTCAATACTTTGAAGACTCGCTGTACCTCTCAGCAGGCAAAGGCGAGTCAACCAGCTAAAACAACCCCTCTAAAAACGGATAGTAGCACAACAACTTAATGAGTGTGTCGCATTTTACCTTGTTCGTAATCCCCTCTTCTATTATATCGGTTAAAAATTAGATTGGCCGATAAAGTGCACCTCGTAATTAAAAAACAGTCTAAAGAAAGCACATCAAAGATTGAAATTGAGTCCAATTTCAATGTTAATGGTCATGTGAACTCACCGAATAATGACATCTGTCTACATTTCCACTGACATTCCTTGAGTTACACACGAACAAAAAGGGATGAACGAATAATGTCAAGGATTTGACTACAAATCTTCCCCAAAACCAAGATGAATACAAAGTCCTTCCATAAGCTCGATGTATTCAATCTCGAAAACAAATTTGGGATTTTCTTGTTCGTCTGTTCAAGGTCTGTCCGCCATTGAATATTCTGACAAGGTTTGGGTTGTCCATTTTAAGAAACATCGATTTTGTTAGGGGGTCAAAGTTGTAAAAAAAAACTGATGTATTCATGAAAGAAATAAAAATAAAGGTAAACACAAGAATATATGAATGGTTATACAATGGTTTTTCAAGTTCCTGACTCTACTGTGATGAGAAAGAAACTGTTTTACTATGTACACCTAACTCTTTGGCGCCATAATGCTACGGTAGTACGCCTTCGCATCGCTAAAGCTAAACGTTTCCAGCATAACCACATATTTATTTCTGTCTCAAAGCTCTGCTTTTATTCCGTTTGAATTCGGAGCGGCATTGTCAGGTACTGTTGAGGACTACTACAAAAAAGATAAAATTTCTCCTTTATTAAAGCTTCATTGTCGCCAATTTTGATGTATTTTGATATATTTGGTTCTCTAAATGCAGATTCCGAGTTTACTGTTTTTCATGTCGGACAGTCTAATATTGGCTTTTACAACAGGGGCTATATATTTGTAATGTCAAATGTTTTCACCTACAACTGAAATTTTGGCCAAGACTATAATTCACTTTCCCACAATAAAGCTGCGTACTGCACACAGTTGCAGTGTTAGTTCGTTGTATAGAAAGATCACGGTTTAAGAATTAGATAATGTATTTGCTAAAACGAAAAGAAACAGTGTACATACATCCAAATACTATATGTATTAGGCACTGTTCATTTTAGTTGAGCGAGATAACGATGGAAGGATTCTTTGGGCAGGAATCGTTCCTGGCGTCTGTTGTCGGTAGTGAGATGAAAGACCATATTTGCGGGTCAACGTTCGTGCCATAAACCTGTGGCATGTACAAACACTGGTTGTTATCATTCTATCATCGCTCCATGCAGACTTGATGACATTTTGCAAATCGAAAATCTGCCTTTCATTATTAATGTTTGATGAGAAGCGCGGCCCGCTCCGGTTCCGCTGATTCGATCCCAAAGGAAGCTGAAGGGGAAAGAAAATGACGTTAAATTGGTGGGCTGAGTGATCGCTCAGCCCTTACTCACTAGACATCTTGCTGATAGTGATAATTTGAACCAAAATACCACTCGAGTGGATTTTTCATTGCTCAATTTGCAGTCTAGATAAATCTTTTGGAGGCACATATTGAAGCAAATTGCCCTACGGTAGGAATGATCACGACAAGCCGTAACTACACCACGTGGATTGCGCTCTGTCTCTCTCTCACAAGGTATTGAGAATGGCCACCGCAATCTGCGAGCAGGGAACTCTGTTATGAAAAATCGAATTGCACCAACGACAAACGAGTCTTCCACTTTCACGATTTTTTTGGCAGCTGTGCTGGCACAAGAATTTATGAAAGACTTAACGAGGCCTTTCATGCTTTGGAGTACAAACCGTTACGATAATTTGCCCCATTGTAAAGACAGTCTGAATCTTTTATGATGCCATCAACATCAATACGTGCTAAAAGTACTCTAAGGAACGTATGGTTGTCTATGGGGGTATATGGCTAAGAAAGCGTGTATTTTTATTTATTCATTTGGTCTTTTCCTGAGAGACTAAATTACTTAGGGTATTCTTAAGGGAGAGCAGGAATTACTGGAAATGTCAACACATATCTATATATATTCATAAGGAAAAGTGGAGAAAAAGTGAAACAAATGACACATTGCCGTTCATAAATCTCTCGCTGACACGACATGATGTCTAGAAAATGGCTCACTTTACTCAACGGACATAAAAGTTGATGGGAGCAGTTACCGTGTGGGAACGCAACCATCAAAGATTTCAACTATTGATATTTAGCGCCAAACGGTCCAACGAGGATGCCACCACGGACCGCAAAATACATAGTAGAATGCAAACAGCAAGGCGACAAAGATGTATCATAATTTTGAGCGTTTACACTCACTGGTACGAGACACTTTGCGCGCTGCCTTGATATGATCTCCGGCCTTCGATGCAGTATTTTTTGTCGTTTTTAAGTCAATTGGATCACTTATGATCGGGTATTTAATTTCACCATTATTTTCATTGCAGAACCAAGCTGTATTGCTTCATTTGTAAAGGAACGAGATAGTACATAATTACTTTGCCAAGTAGTTTAAATTTTCCATCAATATTTTAGCTGACTTCATATCAGCGACAAATGGCTGATCAAAGGTTGGTAACAGGCTGAGGTTACTATAGACCCAATGTATTACGGCCTCTCTGAAATACACTAGAAAGTGTTGTGTCATGACGACAGGGAGCTACAAAACATCCGTCAACAGTAGAGGATTATTGCCACATGCTACATTATCATTTCTCATGACAGGACATGAACATTTGTCTGACAATCAGTATCATTCAAGGTAAATAATTTGCCAGGTTCAAGGAGAAAGAGAAAATAACAATAACAAGAGGGTCATCTTAAAGCAGGAGATTATTGCCACACTCCAAATTTACTCATGATAGGTAAATCAGTAATTTGCCAGGTTCAAGGAGAAATAGAAAATAACAATAACAATCTTAAAGCACTATTTAGTGGTGGTACAAGGTGCTCGTACTCTGCTAGCATGTCACATCCGTCGAAATTGAGCCGAAGTGACACATTTCGTGTTATTCGGCAGAGCCATCAAATTACCTCTCACAAACGCTGTTACACGGCATCATAGTTCGATACAACCTTAGCAATGGAGGTTACAGGGATTTTAAAGGCAATGGCCTGCCACCAATCAACGGTCCCTCTGTTTCCAACATCGTCAGCCTCCAATAAGCGAATTTCAATTGAAATAATTGGTGTTTATTGACAAATATGTCAGAGTGTATTGGTCGGCGGTAAATGAAATCATGTCACCAAATTGAACACTCTGGTTTTTTGCTGCCCTCGTTTCTTTTCTTCCCGATTCAAAAATCAAAAACGCCCATAATTTTATTTGAACGATATTAAACAAAATCCTACAAAGGATAACAACAACATATAACGCACAGTTGCCTAAATAGATACCCTTGTCTGCACGACATATTTAAATGTGAAAACGCCTTTACTCGACAATATTCAAACCTCATAGTCAGGGATTTCTTGTTTTGCCATCAAGATGGGAAGGCTTGCCAATGGTCATCAGTGTATTCGCTTTTCGTTATTACAGTTTCATGCGATGTGCAGGTCGGTCTACGTGCGTACACACAATGCACACATGCGGGGAAATGGTTTTGTCATTGGTACTTGTCAAATGACGGAGGGGTGAATCACCTCTCGCTGAGTAATCGTACTTTAAATGAACGACTGTCATCATCATCACCCACTTGTAACCTTCAAGGCGCTGCCACAACGCTGTCAATTTTCCTCTGATGGAGAATGTATTGCCAAAGCTAAATGGGAGAGAATTACTTCGATTTGCGAAAGCGACTCGGCACATGAGGAGTTAGATAACACTAGAACATATCTTGCTACTTGAGTTCATGACACGTGACGACGACTGGGTGTACAGTGCAGCATTTCAAGTGATGTAAATATAACAGCAATGTTTCGGGTAAAACAAAACGAGAAAACGAGATGCATCCAGACAAAGATACAGCGAAGGTAGTTTCAGCATCACATTTTGTTCCGTTGCAGGGAAAAAACGCTATATTCGGTTCGTTACAAGTTGTGTTCTTGCATTTTGCTGGGTAGTAAGGCCTTTCAACAAAATTAAGATGAGAAAGGGGTCGGCGATTGAGTAACGATTATGATACCGCGTGAATGTTATCATAAATTATATTATATTACCATTCCCTGTCCGTTGCATTTTAATTGGTCGACCTGGACCATGTGACCAACCACAAATATGCAATAATGGTTCGTTTATGTGCCCGTGAATATGAATGATATCGTAAACATCGTAACTTTTCAACTAAAACGTAAATAGTAATTTGTACAAAGATCGTGATCAAACACAAAATAAAATGGAACACTTGTGGGCCAAGTTTAGACACTTTAGACACTTTTTTGAAAAAAATCTCCGGATTTGCAAAATTTTTACAGCGCGCACTACTCACTGACAAGTTCTGGGGCCCCGTTGTCATTCGCGTGGGAAATTTTCTAAATTTTGACGGTTTTCTTGGGTTCGTTGATAAAATAATGGAAATAACAGACTCCGCCCTGACCATTAACGTTTATTTATGGGCGCGGGCTCGAGGAAAGCCAAAATTAACGGGCTCGGCAAGCCTCGCCCGTTAATTTTTGGCTTTCCTCTCGCCGTTGCCCATACATAAACGTTAATGGTCAGCGCATCGCCTATTATTTCTACAATAACTTGACAATCACAACGACGATGAAGACAATAATAACGAAGATGAGGATAACAACGACAGCAGCAGCAGCAGCAACAACAACAACAACAAACAACAACAACAATAATGTTCTCTTATCCACAGTTCAGATTTAATTAGACCGTCATATCTTTATTTTTATTGCATTTTAATTGCACATATCTCGTCAAATTTCACTAGACTCTAATGCACGCACTTCGAGTCTTTACAGCATGACGTTTATTTGTCCCCGCGGACGAAGATTTTCGTTACGCCCGTCCGTACATCCGTGCGTCTGTCCATCCACGCAAATATCTCAGGCATGCGATAGCCAATTCCTTTCAAACTTGGTACAAGGATAAAGGACGTTTAGGGAGTGTTGAAGCCGGTTCTTTGATGGCAGTCACGAGTCTTGGACACCAGCAGTAGAAGTAAAGCATATAAAACATTTGAGGTTTTACTGCGTAGAAAAACGACAAACATAACACATGTACTCTGAGCTCCCCAAAGTTGAGACTGGATTCTCTAAACTACAGTGCCCATTAGGCGGGAAAATTGTAGCCAAAACAACATGAGAAAATTGCTACAGAGATTACAGCTTCGCTCTGATTGGTCCTAAAGTGACTACGTAATGTAAGCTGATTGGTCCATTTAACTCTACTATGATTAGTCCGCTCCAGGATTCGCGTTTTGCATCGAGCTCGACACGTATTTACAATGATTGTACAAGTTGTACAGAGAATATATAGAATCCACTCAGTCACAATAGGACATAACCCTGCGTCATTCATACTAATGTCTACTTGTTTACAGTACAATCAAAAATATAAGTCACAGACAGGTCTTTGGTACTCTATTTCTTTTTTCATGTGCATCATATTGACTTCAATTTAGCTACTGCCACTGACAAATTCACAATTACGAGCGGGGACTATGTCATTGTCAATGACTTGTTCCTCAAATCTTTGACACAGCAGTATAGCTTTCGATGCTACATTCTTCCGGGTTTTTACAACAAGAAGCAAGACATAGACAGGATTACGGCGTCCTTGATGGAGATTATTTCGGATTTCCCGACATAATCATATCTCAATGATCCGACTGTACATGTTATGGTAATTATAATGCCGCTGTAAGTCGCGCTTTTGTGGATTACGATAAGACCAAATTCCACTGCAAGGTTGTTGGATGTCTTTGCTTACACTTGATCTCCAGGATATTTTCCATATTGCTGCAGTGGATTTCACGCCTTCCCGCCTTTAAGATGATTAAAACCTAGACTCGAGCTTTGGTGTCTTTTCAAAGGAGGAAAAATGATCTGAAACTCCCAGCTATACTTTGTGATGAGCACGCTAACAAGCATAACAAAAACTTGACGAAGTGGGAGCGAAATGTCAATTCCACTAATTTATTTCGGTTATTCAAAGATAGGGTAAAATGAAATTTAGGGTATGCCCGATAACGCAGTCAATCATGAGTTTTATACTTTTAAGTAGGGTGGGTTTTTACTGCTTTAGTTTCCATGAGTTTCTAAATTCTAAAACTTTTGCTCGCCGAGGTTGTCGTCTGAAGGACACGTGGATTGATTTTTCCATTGATACCTCAACCGATCGTTTTTAAGATCGCCATAATTGTAGAGCCCCCAGCATCGCTTCTCGATCCATAGAAATACAAATCTTACTTCACTGCACGCTTTGCCCTGTCGACCTTGCATTTGAACATAAAAGTACGCTTTGGTCACCGAGAGTGCAAGGGAGTGGTGTTAGCAACACATCTTTCGTCAAATGTCACTACATAAATCTATTAATGGACGCAAAGCCTTGCTATTGAAAATCCAGCTTCTAATCGGTGTACCGCAAATGCCGCAATTATCGTGTATAAAAAAAGAAGTTTAGAAAATTGGAGATTGCAGATAATTGATCATGTATACGTTTTACCAAGTTTTAAATTAATAGCTGTCTGCTCTCTATTTAGGAAGTTTGGCCGTCGCGGTTGACAGTGAACCAAAAAACAGAAAATTGTACATGTACAACCCCCTCCCCCTTCTGGCACTTTAACCTCTAGGTGG
Source organism: Ptychodera flava (assembly GCF_041260155.1). Lineage (NCBI taxonomy): Eukaryota > Metazoa > Hemichordata > Enteropneusta > Ptychoderidae > Ptychodera > Ptychodera flava. The sequence continues at coordinate 4,165,090 of NW_027248280.1, forward strand.
CTACTTCTGAAGGGGTTTGCAGAAGAGCTTTCGGCGTAGTTTGAAAATCACATGAATGCTATATCTGACTCACACTAGCAAGGTTCGGCGATAGAAATAGTCTTTGAACTTAATTATAGTATCGGAGTGACGATATCAGCTGCAGCATGATTCTTTAATTGTTTACCGACCTTGCAAGACACTTAAAGATTCCAGTCCTCTAGGCTGCAGTCACAAATACTTGTGGAGGAGCTGGAGAAATTCAAAGATGGAATTTGAAAAACCTGGGGGTAGTAGAGGGGGTACTTACAAGGTTATGTATCAGGTTTAAGAGCGGATCTGAAACTATTTTGGTTCATCAGTTTTTCGACATTTGGGATTTTGTGGTTTGGTACATAATTCAATAAAAAATCATAACATTTTGATGTCATCCAGCAGTTTTAATTTTAGTAATTATTAAACAAATTAAACATCTTGAAACACACATTATTCAGCTTGTCAATAACGCATACACATGTAAACATTATTGTTGATAATTAAAGTAGAGTTCAGACTGAAATTCATCTGTCAATGATAAGAATGTGTAGAACACATAAACAGGGTGTGTTGGCAAACTGAATACTGAACAGTTCAACATGCTGTAGGGAGTAGAACACGAACATACTTGATAAACTGAACAAAACTGTTGTAAAAATTATCGAAGTTTATACAGCTACTACCCTACTACTGTCAATATATACGAGCAGTGTCACTGTCACTACCTACTTGAATGGGCAGTGACAGATACAGCGACAGAGTCAGCTCTGGTGTGGTTAAAAAGAGTTTGTCACGTGACCGGTGCCGATGTACACAAGATCAGGCCAGGGAGCAACGAGATTGAAGATAGGGAGACTTGGCAGTTATCAATAAACAGCGGCCAAAGGGGCAATATGTTACCAGTGCTCACAGCATAGTGTTGAACATGCAAGGAGTTGAACTCATTTATTTGTATTGTAGTCAACACTTTTGACTTTAGTAGACATAAACGAGCGCATTTCCTTGTATGTTTTTCACAGTTTTCGTCTATTCCCATATGACTGTATGTCATTTTGCAATAGTATATTGTCCAAAGAAAGTAATAATAATAATAATGTTTATTTCGTACTTTGGCCTCCAGCCTATGGTACAGTAATAAATAAAGAATACGTATACATCACCACAGGAACACAGAGGATAAATAAATCTACAATACAAAATCTTGATACACGAACAAGATAACACTATTAATCTATTCATTTGTTACAAATCTTTCTCTTCGTTTGTTTGCGAAAAACACATACTTTGCAAAATAAATAACCCGTCTATTTTCCAGTTGCATAAGTTGAAGAAATTTCTCATAGGTATGGTTTGTATAAAAATAAACAGGAATGTATTTCTGGCGCAGATCATCATAAAAGGGCAAACTAAACAAAAATGATATTCGTCTTCGATGACATTTAACTTAAAAAATAAACATATTCGCTCGTTTCTTGCAACACCATACTTGCGATCAGTCTCAATTCTCAACTGATGCGAAGAAGTTCTAAGTCTTCAAAGTGCAATTCTTAACTTATTATCCTCTAAAGTTGACAAATATGATTCACAGTTAAAATTAATCTTGAATTCACAGTACTTATCTAGTTTGGAATAACTAACCATGTCAGACCTCCATAACTGAATATAAACATCAGTAAATCTTTGTTTTAAAGTATTAATAAAAGCTAATTCGTCTTCAACACCTTGATTAAGCCAGACAAAACCAAAACCATGAGAAAATAAAAGCTGTTTCACTTGTAAAGCCCAACAGTTACGTCCCAGCTCTGCTTGTGCATGTTCATACATATAACATTTGTAAACAAGACGATTTATATCCATTTTTAAAATTTTTAACCAGTATTTTACAATAAAAACATATCTTCCGTAAATTAAAGGAATCATATTCAATTCACCGTATATAGTTGTATTTGTTGTGGTTTTATATAGACCCAGTACATATCTGCAAAATTTACCGTCTACTCTGTCCACGTTTTCTGCTTTGTGAAAACCCTCAATTTCACTACCGTAACATAAGTATCGGTAAAATTTTACAATCAAAGATTTTCATAGAAATTACAGTATCAACAGAAATATATTTAGACAGAACTCTTTTTAAAGAAAAGATGGCTTTACAAGCTTGTTCGGCAATTGTCTTTTGAGCAATGCCCCATTGGCCACTACTTGAAAACTTAATACCTAGATAACTAAAATTTGATACCAATGAAAGTTTTCTACCATTATAAAACCATTTTTCATAGCGTCTCAGACGGCCTGCTTTTCTGAACACCATATTGACTTTTAATTTCCATTTCGCCGCATAGCTTGATAGGTCGTTCGAAAGACGTTGAAGACCTATGGCATTGTAACTAAAAAGAATCAAATCGTCGGAAACAAAAGGTGAAATAATCTCATGATTCCAACATGAATTCCTACAAATCTTTGTTCTAAATGCTGTTCTATATCATCTATGAACATGCGAAAAGTAGGGGTGATAAAATTGAACCTTGTTGTACTCCACACAAACATTTGAATGTTTGTGTAATACCATACGGTATTCTGACTTTTGCTTTTATATTTTGATACATAGAATGTAATATTCTGTATAAATTACCATGTAAACCCTTTGTTAACAATTTATAATACAACATATAATGGTTAATGCTATCAATATGTTACCAGTGTTCACAGCATAGTGTTGAACATGCAAGGAGTTGAACTCATTTATTTGTATTCTAGTCAACACTTGTGACTTTAGTAGACATAAACGAGCGCATCCCCTTGTATGTTTTACACTGTTTTCTTCTATTCCCATATGACTGTATGTCATTTTGCAATAGTATATTGTCCAAAGAAAGTGACCAAGATATGAACAATCTGAAGGTATATCAAACTTGATAATCTTCTTAACCTTTCATTGTATATTTACATGTTTGAAAATTAGTAAGTTTTATATGATCAAGTTGACATACTGAAAGCTTTCTGAAAACAGTCTTAGTATGAATATGGAGCCACATTATTGTATATTGATATTTTCATTGATAGCTTGACTGTAAGACAACTGCCATCAATGTACTAGTACATAACATATAATGCTGTCAGTGTTGATAGGTTGAATACTGTATATTTCAACAAGCAAGGTATACAAAAGGTATACAAATGATACTGGAGTTGATAGCAAGAGCAAAGATATTGGAAACAATTATTAAACTTTTAGTGTAATATCGTTGACCTTGGGATGTAAATTATTTTGAATTTGGCTTTTTCATTCCAGTAATATTAGATTAATTGAGAATTAAAGAGAAAAGATAGAAATGCCATGTTTGGTGTTCTAGTAACCATCAATCAAAAGTTGTTTTTTGACAAAATTCCTCCAACTAATCATGCATTGAATAATTTGTTCATATTCCCAAAGTTATCAAAGATGCATATTATGATCGCTGCTAGACATAATATTTGGTGGCAATATCACTTGGCTGGCTATTCAACCTCATTTACTGTGAGCATACTAAAGCCCGCATTTAAAAATTATATTGACTGTATGGAAATCTAGCTTATGAATACATTTAGCAATACACATTTGTCTTCGTCACCATACACCGCAGTAAAGATATCTTTATGATCAGCAAATGCTTTTCTTGTCTGTGTTTATATTGACTCACGACAATTCCACCTGTATGTCTTTATGTGTGTTTCTCAAAGATTACTGTTTCAGATATTTTCCTCATAATACTGTATCCCTGGGAAATTTAAAATGCGCTACATCTGCCTTCTTCAATTTCTGCATCAGATGGACATCCCTATGATGTCTTGCTCGAGATCTCGCGAGAGCTTCTGCCACGGAAGTATCACGTTCCGCATGACCTTTATAATGCTAGCATCTCGCACTAAGAATAATACACCTGGCAGTCGTTGATCCCGTATTTCAGAACATCAGATACAACATTGAAAATCAAAAACACAATCGGTCAATTAGGCGTTAATTGGGAACATTTACGAAAACGATAGATTTATATTACATAATACATATAAGGAGTGTACTCTACACTTACTGAACGCACATGAGGACGTCACGTGATGGTTTTATCACGTGTCAAGTATGAGTGACAAATTGTGACATTTAAATTGTAGATTGCATAATCACTTCAACAGCTGTATTGATATTTCCCATTTTATATCTGTAGTATGATTTAAAGTTTAGGTTGTCATTTACAAGCCCACGCTTTGACATTCTCGTCATTTTTTTTCTCCCTGTGTCTCGCCCTCCGATAATAAGACCACTTTGCACTCAGAAACTTCTAGACACTGAAGAAGTAGTTTCTCGGACGATGACTATCGTGGCCATGTCTCTTCTAGGGAATCTACCCAACACAGCAGCAGCAGAATTTGATATCTCCTTGTGAGTCTCTACCGAGTGAGATTCTCGGTTTCTCTGGCCTCATTGTCGGGCTGAATACTCCAAGACTATTATGAAACTTGATGAGGACGACTTTTTCATACCTGAACAACGACTGGTTTATGTCCTTGTGGTATGAATCAGTACTTGCCTGACTGTGCCCTTTCGTGTACACTGAACTCAAACAACCCCTAGGATCGTGTTAATTTGCATTAAAGCATATCATGGACTTAATGTTCGCCAATCTCGCTAGCCCTCATTCTTTCTGTAGACGAAAGACTTGTCCATATGCAATACAATGAGAAGATAATCAATTTCCTTGCCATGTGTTAATTAACTTTAATCTAACTGAAAGTAATGTATTCCCTTTGATGTCAAGATCATTTCCGCAGTCTCAAGCGAGTCTTAATATTTGGAGCCCATTTTTACCGTAAACGCTTCTTAGATTCCGCGGAAAATATCATTAGAAGCTTCATAACAGAAACCTTCTTTTAATTTCAAAACGTTGCAATACTGATGTTTCATTGTGATATTCATACTATCTGAATACAAGCTGTGCTGAAAAAGCGAGTGTCAAATTTCTACATTTTTTATCGCATACAGACACGCGAAATTCGACTGAAATATACAAAAAAGTAATGTATCTTGGGGCAGCGCACGACACAGCTCACTCAGGATGCAAGCCAAGCAAAGATGTACACTTGACCTTGAAAGAGAAGTCAGGTGGTAATGTGAGTTCATTACGACGAAAATCGATCAAGGTCACGTGGTATGGTGGGTCGTTTCAGTGTACTTCTATTTCAATTACGGTTAGATCAATGCATGAAGGTCTTGTATTGATAAAAGAACATTAAGCCGAGGGCTGCACGGTAAGCGTACGCATCTCGTCCCACATGCTGCTTCGCTCGAGGTCATCGCTTGACAACATTCATCGCTTGAGAAACACTCGCCATGAACATGATCTGTCTTTGTTAAGGGAAATTTTCCAGTCGAGATTTAGTCATTACCGCGTCCTATCACTGTATTTTTGTATGCCGAAAATATTGCATGGAAAAAATTGTTAACAGACGCAATATCGGCTGCACACGCGATGACCTGTCATTGAACCAGTGAATAAAATGACTATGAAATTGAAGAGAGGCTGGGATAATTTTGTCAAGAAATATAGAAATCAAATGGACAATTTATTGATGGCTCAGAAGAGCGGCAAATTACTTGGTCGGCCCACTTCACATTGTGATTATTTCGTGTTTGAATAAAATGGGGCATGGTACGATCAAATATTTTACGACTTGGCAATTAGACGATAGGAAATAGTTCGCTGAAAATTATTTGACATTTTCCTCATACGTTACTCAGATGTCTTCTCCCGGTGAGTTTAACACTGACAATTTCACTTGGACACATATTCTGCATATTGTACGTCCATACAGGTCCGTCAAAGCAGTCTGACAGTTTTGAGTTATTGTTAATTAACGAGACTGACGGGGCCAAAACGAAATAAAAGGGTCATATAAATTATGAAATTGCAAATACCATGAGCCCAGCAACGAGGGTGATCTGATCTGAGAACGGTAGCAAGGGAGCTAGGGGAATAAACCAGCATGATAGACTTTAAAATCCCGTATCGAATGTCTAGATACATATTAGGTAGCCCACATGTCGTAATTCCGGCAGGGACGATTGTACAAATTGAAAGAGATTTCTCATCAATGCACTGGACTCGGTCGTTACATGCTGGAGTCTTATTCAATAGGTATATCGCTGTCTCCCTCTCTCCAACTCTTCTTTCTCTTTACCTGTCTGCCTACCTGCCTGCCTGCCGGCATCTCTGTATGTGCATCCGTCTGATTAACAGTCTTTCTCTTTCGCTGTCTCTGTTTCCATGTCTGTCTGTCTCACTGTCTGTCTGTCTGTCTGTCTGTCTGTCTGTGTCTCTGTCTGTCTGTCTCTCTCTCTCTCTCTCTCTCTCTCTCTCTCTCTCTCTCTCTCTCTCTCTCTCTCCTGCCTCCGCATCGATGTGACTGATTACCTTCTCTATTACTGACATCGTGTTTACCAGGATAGTTAAACTTTTTGTTGGATGCTGTGTATAGAAGGTGCCCGGGGGAGAGATATTCGGACTCGGACTTGATCTACAACTTATTGGGGCATATTTGAGGCTCGACGGGCTCATGAAATTTGTACTGGCTGATTTATTTTGAAAATAGAAAAAATTAATATTTCGCCATAGAGTTAACTCCATATGGCGGGCATTGTTGATTTCAAGTTTAAGGTATATATTTTGAAATTTATTTTCTCTAGCACCAAATTTTGCACACTGAATCGTAAGTTCTTGACTTCGAAAGGGAATGGTTTAAAGTTCTCCCAATGAATATTTGAATAAAAGTTTAAGCCTTTGAGTGCTGTAATTTTTTCCCACCAAAATTTGAGTACAACATTCTACAAATTTTTATGAATTTTTCTGTAATTGCTTGATGATTTTGGACCAAATGGACATAAGATTTCATTACCTACAGTTTTTTATCAAAATTTTGGCAAAAATTTTCAAAAAAAGTTAACTGGGGTACATTTTATAAAGGCGACAAAAATTGACTTTGGCGCTCAAAGGGTTAAGCCTTTCAATTTCAAGACGCAAACTACCTCACAACATTTAAGTTGATAAAAATCATCGCTTGGATTTCTCTTTGATTGAAATATCGCTTTCTACAAATGGAAAACAGCTGATATCGCATACACGAAAGACAGGTTGCGTAAACACTCAACTTTGATCGATCGGAGCCTTATATCTTTCACGGTAATGTGCAAGTGACACAATCAGCAGGGAAAACAGACGAAAGCGGACAAAAGTCACAAAATGATATGATATGAGATTGGCGTTGTGTTCAGCATTCAGTTGATCCGTACGCTCTTATACATTCCCGCCTTATCGGGCTAAATGTCAATGTGATATAAAGGCATGTGTCCAGGAATAATAGAGTATTCACCGAGCAGAAAAAATATCCGTCGTTCATGAATGGTACCTTACTGAGAAGTTACTCTGATAATGCCGAGACGTAACGAGGTATAATTGTACAAAGTTTCGGTAAATACCTTCGTATGTATGTATGTATGTATGTATGTATGTATGTATGTATGTATGTATGTATGTATGTATGTATGTATGTATGTATGTATGTATGTATGTATGTACGTATGTACGTATGTTCGTACGTATGTACGTACGTACCTACATACATACATACGTACGTACGGACGGACGGACGATGGATGGATGGATGGATGGATGGATGGATGGATGGATGGATGTATGTATGTATGTATGTATGTATGTATGTATGTATGTATGTATGTATGTATGTATGTATGTATGTATGCGTGTATGCATGCATGTATCTCTGTTAATTAGATTATATTTAAGTGCATTTGTTTGTTTACGCTTTAGTGCACGCTACGTACAATATACATATATCAGTTGATAGGATCCATATATCGATACCAACGCGTTGCAGTCACACACTACGGAAAGTTTAACATTCATAAAGCTTTAGCAGATATGCAACGAATGATAACTATAGAGAGATTGCCAAACTCCACTATAGTATGCTCTATTCAGGAAGTTGTCTTACTACAGAGGAATTTCGCTGCGTCACATTTACAAGACAGCGAGAGTTGTTTTGACAAAGCGACGATCTAGTCTTAAACGAAGCGTATTTGCAAAAAATTGAACAAACGAGCACAAATCACAAACTGGGAACTGAAAAAAGGTCGATTCTGTGCCGTTGCAGGAAGTAATTATCGCTCGCACTTTACCATTTTGTTGGCTTTTGTATGGGCAAAGTAATTTGCTTTCCTAGTCTAAATCCGAATTGGCGTTCTTTGCTAATTTCTGTTGCATGTGTAAAAGAAGTAAACAGGGTAAAATTGAAGTAGAAAATAGCAGGATATTTTTTTGAGATGATTACGACATTAAGTACTGAGCCGATTAAAAAAAGCGTGAGCAAAATGAGACAATATATCTTACTAATTTCCCGTAAATCTTACGTGCTTGAAATAGTCGATGGCGAGTGAGCATGTGAATAAATCATTTGTGTCAATGGCAATACTTATGTTATTCAGCGTCATTTTGCAGGGAATGTCGAAGTGTTTAGCACTTTTTACGTGTGTCGAATATCAGATAAGTCTGTGGCGTCAGTTGCTATCTTGGCCATCGGTAACTGACGGACTCGCAGCGTTCAGATGTTATGTATGGACAACCATAGACAGTATAAAGAAACTGTGATGGAACTCGGCCAAGTAAGTCTTCCCAACGTCAAAATTAGTGAGCCGAAAAATATAATAATAGATAAAAAAGTGATGAGCCCCTTAGCAGATGAGGAAAAATATTATTGTATTACACACCCCATCCAGTCTGCCACAGCCTGCCAAGATTCCGCTATTTCCATTTTGCTTGGATAATATATGCAAAACATATATATAGACTTGCCAAATCATTATGTTAATAAGAAAGACCGTACCAGTATGAAGTCTAAACAATACCATAAATTACCCACAATTCTGTTTGATTTGTACCAGTGCACATTGCTTTCCTTCTACCCTTGTCAGCTCTGCAAAACGCAATCATGAGAAGCATCTGAATATTTGTTTATTTATGTTTGGTAAATCAACGAAGATACGTTTCAGTAAAAATCCCCAAATTACGATTGAATAGAAATAAATGTCACTTTTTGCAGGCACTACAAATGCCATACATTTTGGAAGCAAGTTATGACAAGCTGAAGGGATCATTGTCTGAGAAAAGTTAGCATGTAGATTTGTTTTGTTATTTCCATTTGGAAAAATAATATCTTCTTCTTTCATAAAACAGGCGCAACTAGTCCACCTAATGTCCATCACATTATTCATTATTCTGGAGAATTTTACAAAACTGCCATCTCCTAGCTCAATCAAGTATCATTTTCAAAACCATTTGAAGGGGTAACTTGTCTAGTTTTTTGAATCTCCGAAGGTGTAAATCAAAGTGAATCATGGGAAACTTCCAGTACAGTCCTGACGACATGAACGGTGACACGTCTTCAGAATTGAATCCTTCACAGATTTTTGCCCAACTAAGCCAGACAGATGTTCAGACAGATGTTAGGACTCAGCCTCATTTGTTCGAAAATTGATTATTCTCTCTTTCCCCATTGAATTAACACAAGGGTGGCGGCTATTTTGAATTTCAAATCTCGGCTAATCTTAATTAATTTGTTTCTCTAGTTCCAAACTTCCCACGGTGACCCCTGATTTTTATTCTCGATTTGTTCTGAGAATGGTTGACAGTTTCAGTGTGTCAAGTTTAAGCTGATATTGAAGTCTCTTACCTTTGGGCATAACCTAAAGCAGTGTAACCTCCACAAATGTAATGATCTCCACAAATGTAATATCAACCACAATTGTAATAAAATCAACCACAAATGTAATAAAATAGTCAACCATTAATGTAACAACCCGCAACCACAAATGTAATAAACAAATTAACCATAAATGTAATAAAACTCAACCATAAATGTAATAAATTTGAACTTGCATATGTGATCATTTGTTTATCAATGCCCTGAGTAAATAATAACTTTAATAAGACTAGTATAATGTTATTGCATACTTTCCTGAAACTAGGTTTCCTTTCCGAAACACAGAATAGAGTACTTTGAGAACGCTATCAGAAAACGGCGAGGTACTGATCAAACCGTTAGATGATGGAAGTGGAACAGCAGTTCTAGACACTGATAATTACATAATAAGGAAGCGTCAAAATAACTAGGGACGTCAACCTGTGATACCACACAAAGTATATGACAGATGTCTCAGAACAAATAACAGAGAAATATAAAACCTTATGACAGAAACTTACGACACAAAACATGTTGACGAGAACATATATTTCAATCTAGTAAAAAACAATACGAACACTACCTTGAACACAGTAGAACAAAATCAGACATCCTGGCATCCCTAGTGAAGGAACAAACTTCAAGTGGGACAACATAGGAATACAGACAATCTATCGATTATTCCACACAATTTATCCACTGAAGACGAATTTTAGGCGATCGATTAAGAAACTACGGCAATTTTCGAAAAAACGGCGTTAAAGGATGGTAGTGTTTTACAGTCTTCCCCACTCTGGAGTAGAGACTGCACTGACGTTCAGATTACAGCTGTGTCTAGCCATGGCCAATCAGTTCTGTACACAAAACAGGGAAACGTATAATACATTTTCAAATATGCAAAACACACTAAACACAAACAATTAAGAAATGAATAATGTGTGGAGTTGCTTTCCTTATTACATATATCAATATTTAGGGGCTAATTCCTCGATTGCAACGACAAAATAGATTTATTACATTTATGGTTGATAAGTATTACATTTGTGGGTGTTTGTTTTATTACATTTATGGTTACCATTTATTACATTTGTGGTTGGTCTTTTTATTACATTTATGGTTGATTTTTGTTACATTTATGGGTGATATTACATTTATGGGTGCATTTTATTACAATTGTGGTTGATATTACATTTGTGGAGATTATTACATTTGTGGAGGTTACAATCAGACTGGGTTATTTTCGAAAATTGAGTGAGTCCTCTACAATTTTGTGATGTGAAAAAAAGAACATGACCTCGTGGCAGTTTGAAAATCCCAGATGAATTCCTCTTCGTTTGCCTGCAGTGTCCCTGACACCTGGGACTATACAGATGAACGGACACATAGTGAAAGTAAGCTCATCGGTGTCAGTGTGAGAGAGAGAGAGAGAGGAGAGAGAGAGAGAGAGAGAGAGAGAGAGAGAGAGAGAGGAGAGAGAGAGAGAGAGAGAGAGAGAGACAGACAGACAGACAGACAGACAGACAGACAGACAGAGACAGACAGACAGACAGACAGACAGACAGACGGACAGACAGACAGACAGAAAGACAGACGGAGACAGACAGACAGACAGAGACAGAGGGACAGACAAAGATAGAGACAGACAGACAGACAGACAGGCAGGCAGACAGAGAGAAGACAGTCTGAGACAGAGAGACAGACGGACATAGATGGACAGGCAGAGAGGAGGGGAGAAAGACAGAGATAGAGAGGCAGACAGACAGAGAGTCTGAGACAGAGAGACAGACGGACACAGATAGACACAGGGAGAAAGAGACGAAGGCAGGCAGAAACTGAGACAGAGATAAGGTACCAACAGTATCATCGGGAACTATTAAACCAGTCATTGAATTACGTCATTGTTGATTTAAATAAGTGGCAGTTGATGACATTCTTAATCTTGGATTAGATAGCGATGGTATTGACACATGAGAGTAAACTTTGCAGCAGAAGTTGTCGCGACGGAACAAACCTGTCAATGAATGGTCTTTCCTGTTAAATAGCTAATAAAGCCGTTCTGATGTGTTTATCTTGTGTAATGGATGTTTGGAAAGTTGATAGTAAGGTTTACAGTCGCTCCGATAAAACAGCTCTCACTGTCTATCAAACTCCCTTGCCTTGACATCTTTCAATGGGTTAAGTGACAGGAAAGATTTTTTGCTTTTATTTGATTTCTGTTAAACTTAACAAAAGACCGGATCTTCCCTGAACCAGAATATCCGGCATAGAAGATCGCGGGCCTAACAGACATGTTGATTGTCTGTCTGCCGTGTTGTCTGCCGATCATCTCCGCACATTCCATGTTAACTTTGGATACTAAAATGGGCGGAAAGAAAATATCGCATGCTGTTTTATCAATGCTCCTCAGAGCGTAAGCACTCCTGGGGTTGTTCTCAGTATCCTTATGGTTAAGAAAACAGTATTCAACGATCAGTTTCTGTTTGTTTACTGCATGTGCGGATGTTGTATGCATACATCCAGGCAGAGAGGGTCGTTGCTCACATACATTACCCTAAGGTGGCTGTGCCTGCCAGGGGTATAGTATTCTCCGAAGCCGAAGCCGAAGAGAGACAGCAGGTAAATTTCAGTAGTGACTCGCGCAACGATAAAAAGGCCAGCGGAAAGAAAAAAACTGGCAATATTTGTTCCTTAGAAATGTCGGTACTGCTGTGATCTTTCTGTTAAAGCTTAGCCTGACTCCACTGAATTCAACCATGATAGAAAATCCATCAAAATGTACAGAGATTATGCTGTGCTTTATCCGCTGCATCAGTCAATGTTGTGAATTTGCATTAAAATGAAGAAGGAACGAAGCCATTTTTTCATGCAGAAGCTCATCCTTGAGCTTACTTGAATTTATATATATTATATATATATATATATATATATATATATATATACAAGTTTGTATATCAACCACTTTGGCATCGAGCATTGCCATTTCCACGAAGGCACTGTATATATATATATATATATATATATATATATATATATATATATATATATATATATATATATATATATATTATATTATATATATATATATAAGTGCCAGTGTAAAGGGTAAAGGTCATGAAAACCTATAATAACATTTCATTCTAATGACAGAGGCAGTTAACACGGGCCATGGAAGGGCTGACATGATATGGCAATAAGCTATAAACATTAAATTACATACATTGATGCACTGTGTTATTTCCGCGAAAGGATGTGCAATGTTTTGTTACGTGAAGGATGGCACCGCATGGTATCAGTTTCGGAGAAAGGATACCTCTAGGGGTTGTGTGCAAGTAAATGTAGCGTAAAAATCCGGAGTGACAATTTCACAATGTATTTTCACCGTTGGTTGACACCGAAGGGTATTGCTTTGCGCTGTAGGCGCGAGATGATATAACTGACGGCCGGCGTGAATCAGCCCAGCGTACCTGTCTACGTGTACGCGTTAGCTTGTAACGATGTCACTGAACGCGCGTTTGCCGCTGAAGAGGAAATTCAGACGATTGGTTGGCGCATGCGTGGTATGAAAAAAGTGTGACACGAGTGAAATTATTTTTTTTTTCCTTTTTCTTTAAAGTGTGGCCTATGGTCGCGTTAACGAAGGACATTGATTTTTGTCCCAAATAGCATAATTATTGCAATGGGTGTATATCTATACTCCCGCAAAATTACGCAAAATGTCAGCTCCAATGATTTTGTAAGCCTTTTCATACTTCAATCACCAGCATAAATAACCCGCAGGAAGATACATAAAAGAAGCCAAACCATGACATCAAAAGTAATATTCGAACCCTAAGTATTACCCCACTGGAATATTCCGGCTTGAATTAATGGAACACGCGTTTGCTTTGATCTGACGTTGTCACTCTTCCGTGTGTGCAGTACGAGAAGACAGACACAATCTTCACAAGCCTTGAATTCGGATCAGCGACAGCAAATCTCGTTCAGCTTTGCCGGGATTTGCCGGGGTTTTTTTTCCACATCAGAGCGATTTCTGCTCTTCGGCCTCGTTATCAAACGGCATTTTCCGCTCGCCTTCCCCTCAATCTATTGAAAATTTGGTGATGACATTTCCCGTCGGTGTGCTTGTTGTTATTCGACGCCTAATCAGGAATTTAGCTCTTATCGGCTCACGGAATACTCAACACTACAGCCGTCTTGCCGAAGGAAACTCGTGCAACACGTAAACAAGGGTCACTGACCTCCTTCGACTCGTAAAAGTTAGTGATTTTATGAATTGATTTTAACAACGCTACGTCGACAAATATGTAGTGAAATACTATTTGTGATAATAGTTTCCCTGATATATATATATATATATATATATATATATATATATATATATATATATATATATATATATATATATATATATATATATATATATATATATATATATATATATAATCAAATTTTAACACCACCTACAAATAGAATGGTACGTCCCAAAGATGCCAAAGGAAGAGTGGGGCTAAGGATCCTTTCACTTCACCTGTCTGATGATTGCATGATGCATGAAACTTAGGGAGCGTTCAGTTATTACGGCCGGGGGTGGGCCGGCAAAATCCGGGGGAGTTCACCTTAAATTTGAAAACTGCAAAGGGGGTGGGGGGTCATGTATTTTTTAAACAGCTCAGAGAGGGGTCACTTAATTTTCATAAGTATCCGTTCTGTCAAAAAGCAGTTTCAGTCTTCAGAAATATTCTGAGAGATAAAAATGTTTCGCAGCATGATTCCATTCTCTGAAGTCATTTAACCGTAAATCCGAAAAAAGTATAATTATCTGTCACATGAACATCTTGACTAGGCAACTCTGAGGCTTGTCTTTATATTGTAAATCGAGCTCACTGAGGGCAATGAGCAATTCCTATTACTTACATATTAGAGATATAGCAAGTTTTATAGGAGAAATTATTTAACAGTTACCTGTAGACTACTAGTACCATGAAACTGGTGAAATTATACTATAAGGTGAAATTCCAATATCAATTGTTGTCAACATCTGAACTTCCGAATACCCTATTTGAATCAACTACATTTGTATCAATTATCAAACACTTATAAAAGCACAAATTAATTTAGTTTAGCATTGTAAAAGAAATTATTCATAGTTTTCTCATGGGCTCCAATGTAAAGTGAATCAACATTTTGGTGAAATTCCAAAATCCAATTTCTTGCACACATATCCATTTGTAACCACTCTTGTCTAATAAAGTACATTAATATTAATAATCGAGAGTACATAAATACACAGATTTACCTGTTTTTGTATTTGAAAAAAGTCATTCATAGTTTCCTCCCATGTATAGTGGATGGAGATTTTCAGCGAAATTCAAAAATCAGATTTCTTGTACACATAATATGCACCTTTAACCATCATATTCTAATCAAGTACAATTATGTTAATTATTGAATGTCTGTATATGTACAAGTATAGCAAGTTTTGCATTGGAAAAAAATTATTCACAATTTTATCATAGACTCCCATGTATAGTGGATGAACATTTTTGGTGAAATTCTAAAGTCAAATTTTTTGGTCCACATATCAGTTGTAACAATCCTATTCCAATTAAGTACTTTTATGTCAATTATCAAATATCTATTGATGTATAGACATAGTTTTATATTGAAAAAGTATTACATAGTTTTCTCATAGACTACCATGTATAGTGAATCAACATTATCAACAGCTGATTATCAACTTCCAAATATCAAAATGTTTGTACACACACGCTTGCGCAACAATATTACACTTCACCAGTAATTTCTGTCCAATCCCTTTGAGGGGTAATTTCAAAATTATAGCAAGTCAGAAGGGGAGATTAAGAACATGAACACCTTGTGAGTTTGTAAGGAGGGTCATTTGAAAAAATCTGAGAAGTTTTTTTTATATTCTATCGCCCCTAGAGAGGTACATATGAGTGCAGCTTTACTCGAGCAATGGGGGGGGGGGGGGTCATGAAATTTTTGTCATCTTAAAAGGGGGTTATCAAATTTTGGTACAATGGGTAGGGGTTCACTTATTTTGACTGATGCGCAGGAAGACTTTGCCGGCCCACCCCTGGCCGTAATAACTGAACGCTCCCTTAAGTAACAGATATAATATTTTGAACTAGAAGTAATATGTATTATATATATATATATATATATATATATATATATATATATATATATATATATATATATATATATATATATATATATATATATGCAGCTAGAGTTAGGCTCTATATAATATGCAACTAGCTAAATTCACATAAATCCAGTAGATTTAATTTTCAAGCAATAAATAAACTTCTAACAACAAGATTTAGTGCTAATTATTTGTTGCCGCGAAAAAATTGTGTTAGCATTCGTACGAGATATGTGTAAACCCGAACCGATTTATAGCGCCCATTCACCGGGTTTGTAAATTTCTTTCGCAGAGCTGGCAGTCCTCATTAGCAACAAAACCTGACCTATTGTGCGCGTTACGTGATTCTTTGACGCTCATTAATCAATATGGCTCGAGCATATTTGCAACAATATGATATTCTGCGTCTCCCTATGCGCGTTGTTGACCCAACTCGCCATTCATGCGGAGTATAGACGTGCTCAGTCAAAGGTTAACGGCTGTTTTCTACTAAATCCATCACTGAACGCCTACATTCGTCCCGATGAAAAACATTTGTGGGGTTATTTTGATAACCCTTTTTCATGGCGTCGTACAAACGATACATAATAACAGCAACCGAGCATCACTTTCAGTATAGACGCAAATTAAATTTCAAAATGTTATATTTTTCTTGTACTGAACAAAATGCCATGTAAATTGAAATAACATTTTCATCACAACTGGTGCATAACATATAGGACCACTACCAGCATCATAATCATAATCAGGATCACCAACAACAGCAATATCAATATCATCACGGTCGTCACCATCGTCATCTCTCCGTACTGCCCGTCTCCGTCATCGTCAAAGTCGCGATCACCATCGCCGCCGCCGCCACCAGCGCAACCATCATCATGATCATCATCATCGTCGTCATCGCAACCACTACGAAATTCAAAGCAACACCGTACCGTTTGTTTCCACCGTCATCTTCGACTGAAGCAACCCACTACTGTCTTCAAGAATATCCGGAATACTTTATGTGATTGCCAACTGGTAATCGACACAAAGAAAATAATTCCACTTGGAAATATGTTTTTACTCAATGGTTCACGTCGAGGTCTCTCGATGCGTGATCAGAATTGATAACCACTCAAAATATACCCAACGCGCGCAAGCCGACTCGGTTATCTGTTTAAGCTTTCAACAGCAGCGTTGAAGTCGCTAGCAAGTAGACTTGTAAATTCGACTCGAAATTTTAGGTATTTCGGACTTGCTCTTGAGCTCATCTTTCATGAGATCATTAATAGCCTTGCTGAGTAGGCTTGCTAACCAGTTAAAGATAAATGGGGCTGTGTTCGGCTCGCAAACTCGATCCGCTGATAAAACATTAATTAATTCCCAGCATGAAAGCGGACAGTCTCCGAGTCCTAAATAATAAAAGACCTTTACGGAGTTTAATTCAATTACTGGCTGACAGCGATGAGTTTTGAGTGGGTTTTACGTGTGGCAATGGGTCCGCAGAACAGTGTTGCGATAAGGTGTACGGCGAAGAAATCCTTGAAGCCGATTGACTAGTCCCCACGGGCTGAAAATCCCCCATTGAGATTGGTTTCCTACTTAGAAGGGCACGACGCATGCTTTGTTAGGTGGACGAAAAATGTGGATAGTGATCTGTAAAAGGCATTACCGCAAATATTTAGGTTTTTTGTCTGCCCCTTGGGGCGGGAGGGTCGCGTCAGCGGCATTGCTTTTACCAGAATAGATAAAATAGCAAAAAAATTATATAGGGCGTGGTAGCTGTAGCGTTTTTAGGAGGTGTTGCGGTATGCCATAAACTCGAGAGAGGGCGCCGTCAAAGAAAAGTTAGACGATCTGTTGGTTACTCGGTTTGAAAGACAAACGCACGGTGGCTAAATTCGATTAAAATCTCATTTTGCACCAAAATCTGTCAACAAACAAGGATAGCAATTATACTCCAGGTAGTTGAATACGATGACTCTTGCACCATTTGTCCTTGATCTCAGTAAAATTTGTTATCTGTAACGTTGTCTTGACTTCACATGCGCAACATAAAATTGAAAAGCAGGAACCCTAAAACTGCGACTACACATTGCATGCGTGGCATAAGTCTTCAAACAGTGTCATTTTCTGACAATCTGTGTAGAATGGTCACCGAATAAACCTATGGAGGAAAGACGAACAAAGTAACATAAATGTATGTATACATAGATACATATTATGCACTCATCCATCCATCCATCCATCCATCCCTCCATCCGTACGTACGTACGTACGTACATACATACATACATACATACATACATACATACATACATACATACATACATACATACATACATACATACATACATACATACATACATACATACATACATACATACATACATACATACATACATACATACATACATACATACATACATACATACATACATACATACATACATACATACTACATACATACATACATACATATATACATACATACATACATACATACATACATACATACATACATACAAACATTGCAGAGAAATATATGGTATACACAACTGAAAGAGGCTGTCCAAAAAATTCAGGATTCAAATTTTGATCCACAAAATTATCATCTGTAATTTGCCATGTGGGAACAAATGACTTAACAAAGAAAAACAAACAATCAGTACTGGCATCACTCCAAACAATGGCTGAAACTGCAACACAAAAATATCCAAATGCCAAAATTGGAATATCTGCAATTTTACCTAGGATTGGATGTGATACGATTAATGTTGATATTACAGAAATTAACAATAACATTAAAGAATTCTGCAATAAGAATGAAAGCTGGTATTCATACAACATAGGAAGTTGGCAACGAGTGGACATCTGTTTTGCAAAGGATGGAATACACATTGAAAGGGATGGTATCAAGTTACTATGTAGCAGATATGAAATGGGCGATGATGGATGGAAACAAAAGCGACCTCGTCAGGGTCAATCTACGAGGTCAGGTCATGGCAACAGGAGTGAATTCATCAGGAGAGGTCAACCAGTGGAGTACAACAGACAGGCTACAGGGCAATACCGATCACACGGAAATAAACAATATCAACATCGTCAAACAAAGCCACTGTATAACAGTACTGGGAGGGAAGATGCTGTGCAAAATAAAAATGACCAGATAGTCCATTCGCTGATAACTCTTTTGAAAAATTTTGTATAAGTGTGTATGATACTGTTAAGAACAACCATGTTACTAGTAGAGTAACAGTCGTTAGTTGGCCATTGTTATGTGTTTATCGGAGACTTATCGACAACAGGTGGATAACACCTTAACTTTTATGACTTGGAACATTCAAGGAGTCAAACAGAAGCTGAATGACCAAGACTTCTTGAATACTATTAATTCTTTTGACTTTGTAGCTTTAGAAGAAAGTTGGTTAGATTCTGTAGACAATTTTTCCTTGTCTGATTTTAGTTATTTTCGTAGTGACAGGAAAAAAAGAAAACAGCAAAACGAAACTCTGGTGGTACTATATTTCTGTTCAAACATAAATATAAAAGAGGAGTACAGAAAATCTCTACGATTATACCTGATACAATATGGGTCAAACTAGATAAAACTTTTTTTAACTTTGAAAAAGACATATTTATCTGTGCAACATATTTCCCACCAGATAATTCATCCATTTACAAAGAGAAGGTAAATACTCTCTTTGAAGATATTGAAAAAGAAATAATCAATTACTCATCTGAGGGTGAAATAATTATTATGGGTGATTTCAATGCACGTACAGGAAGACTTGATGATTACGTTACAGATGACTCAAGAGACCATATTACATTACCAAATATGTATGCTATAGATAATTTCAGAGCAAGATTGAATAAGGATAATAATATCAATTCATATGGAAGGAAACTTATTGACCTCTGTTTATCAACAGACATGAAAATTGTCAATGGCAGAAAAATTGGCGACTTGTATGGAGATTTTACATGTTACACATATAACGGCTCAAGCCTTGTGGACTATGTAATTGCACAATCAAGCCTTCACTTTAAAATTCAATACTTGAGAGTTCACCAATTGACCCACTTATCAGACCATTGTCCACTATCTTTTGCACTCACTGGGCAAGTCACAACTGAAAATGTGGACAACAGTACAGGTCTTAACCCCCTTCCCAAAAGATATTTATGGGAACAAAGTTCAACTGAGAAGTATCAAGAGGCTCTCCAAAGCCCACCAGTCAGTTCCAAAATTACTCAGTATTTACACACTAATTATTTGACTGGTAATATTGATGATGCTGTACAAGGCTTGAATGATATAATTTACACGGCTGCAGACATGTCACTCAAAACCTGCACTCATAAAGTTGTAAAGAAAGGCAATGTGAAAAAGAAACAGGTCGTCGATGGTATGACAATCATGTTTTATAATAAAACGTGAAGTTAGAGCAATGGGTAAACTGATTGTGAAATATCCAAATGACCCATATGTGAGAGGTCGCTATTTTCAACTTAAGAAGGAGTATAAAAAGTTAATTAGAACTAAAAAGAGAATGTACCAGGAGAATCTTTTAAATAATATCACGGAAGTGAATGGTGGTAACTTAGATCAATTCTGGAGTGCATTGAAAGAATTAAAAACCAACAATTCCTTACCAACAAATGATGATATCAGTAATAGTATAAGTGTTGAGGAATGGATCAAGCATTTCTCAAATCAAAATAAGAAATATAACCATAGTTCAAAATTAGACAAAATTATAAAGGAGCTAGAAAGTAAGGAAATTAATGAAGATTGAATGGGGATATTACTTCCACTGAAATCATGAAGGCAATTAAACAGTTAAAAAAGAAAAAGTCGCCAGGTGATGATAAAATAATCAATGAAATGTTAATAAGTGGTCAGTCTGTCCTTCTAAAACCAATTACAAAACTCTTTAATAGTATTTTAAATTCAAAAAAGTTTCCAGACATTTGGCGCACTAGCATTATAAAACCACTTTTCAAATCCGGGGATAAAAATAACCCAAATAACTACAGAGGGATAGCTCTATCAAGCTGTCTCTCAAACTTTTGACTTCAGTTTTGAATAACAGATTACATAAATATGTTGAGAGTCATGATATTCTAAGTCAATATCAGGCTGGGTTTAGGCCTGGATTTCGAACAACAGACAACATGTTCATCTTAAAATCGGTTATTGATAAGTATATTAGTAAATCAAACATTGAAAATGCGAAGGATAAAAGGAAAAATATAAATCGGTTGTTTGTAGGATTTGTTGATTTTAGAAAGGCATTTGATAGTATTTGGCGTCAAGGGCTCTATTATAAGTTACTAACACACAATATTAATGGCAATATTTATCAAATAATTAAAAGTATGTATGACGAAGTCAAATACAGTATAAAACTTAATGGTGGAATCACACGACAGTTCAAATCAATGCGAGGAGTTAGGCAAGGTTGCAATATTAGTCCCATTCTTTTTAATCTGTTTGTTAACGATTTATCGGTTACTTTGATGATAGGTGTGAACCAGTTAATTTAGGACAGTCCTGATCAATTTCCTATTATATGCTGATGATCTTGTATTAATTTCTGAATCAGAGGCTGGATTACAGCGTTGCTTTGATAAACTTCATTCATATTGTAATGACTGGAATTTAGAAGTCAACACTAACAAAACCAAAGTCATTGTTTTCAACAAGAATGCTAGGTCCTTCGTCATAAATATAACTTTTATTATAATAGTATGAAATTAGAAATTGTTCAAAGCTACAAATACTTAGGCATAGACTTCAAATGTAATGGGAAGTTTGACATTGCAAAGGAGACTCTATACAAGAAGGCACTGAAAGCGTTCTTTTATATTAGAAAAGTGGTCAGTTCATCAGCTAACATAAATATTCATGCATGGATTCATATTTTTGACCATGTTATTAGGCCTATACTAACTTATGGATGTGAAATTTGGGAACTGAGAAATATTCAGATAGGACACCAATTGAAAAATTGAATCTTAAGTTGTGTAAAATACTTCTCCAAGTTAATCAGTCAGCAACAAATTTAGCAGTGAGAGGTGAGATGGGCAGGCATCCTCTTTTAACTTTATCAAGAAAATGATGGTTAAATATTGGTATAGAACATACACTAAGAAAGAAAATACTTTGATCCATGAGGTGATGGTATTTTGTACTAACATAACATGGCCTGGGCAACTGCAATGCAAGAAATTACAGGATTGGAGAGTGTTGGTAATTTTTGGCAAAATGATAAACATAGTGTGAAAAACTTAACAGATAAGATAAGTAATGACTACATTTTAAATGGAAAATGAAGTTAATGCAGAAAAGACAGCATCAGGAGAGAATAACAAATTAGGCGTTTATAGAAAGTTTAAAACGGATTTTAAAATGGAAAAGTATTTAAGCTGTATCAAGGATAAAAATGACAGAAAATACATTACCAAGCTGAGAATAAGTGACCATAATCTGATGATTGAGAAAGGTAGACACATGAGACCAAAACTAAAAGCTGAGGACAGAATTTGTAATAGGTGTGATACTAACTCAGTTGAGGACGAATTTCATTATATCATGTGTTGTCCATGTCATACACAATCACGACAAAAATTGTTAGACTCGATAGCAGTCAACAATGAAAACTTCAACAACTGGGATCTGCAAGCCAAATTTTGCTACATAATGAGCAATACAGATAGCATGATATACCTCACAACATTTATCCAAGAAACAGATATTTTTTAAGATTACCCAACATTTCATATTCTGCATAAAGTTATATCTTATATTTATATATATATATATATATATTTATTATTTTTTGATAAATATCCTTTTCTTATTTTTGTAGTATTAGTTCTTGACTATGTTCACCTTTGAGGGAATAACGTCAATAAAGCTTATTAAGCTTATTACATACATACATACATACATACATACAACATACATACATACATACATACATACATACATACATACATACATACATACATACATATATACATACATGCATGCATGCATGCATACATACATACATACATACATACATAGACAGACAGACAGACATACACAGACACATACATATACTGTCAGACAGATTTATAAGTAGAAAGTGATTCCAGGTACATAGGTAGGTAAAACCTATTTATTCCCAGGGATGCACATCCAGTTGTAGCAATGATTGCTTAGATTACTGACAAGAGGGTAGCAAATCATATTTAACCGGCAAAGCAAGGACGTATGCGCTTGAAAGATGTAGATATGCTTTTCGCTTTTACTGTAAATTGTGGTGATTTGGCATCGACGCCGTTGTCGGGTGTTTACTGCCTTTCACTGGACACAGTATTCGCAATACCCGCTGGGCTAGATTAGATTATTTCAACGCGTCAGACGGTACGCACCGCCCGATGCTCTTTCAGCAGTCTGAACTATAATGAACAATATGGGGAATTTTCGGTCTCTAACAGTCGCACCCGATAGGATTGGACTTTTGTCATGTACAAGGGATAAAACAGCTTGCATCAAGATGCAAATCTATTTAGATTAATGTCTATCTTTATTTCGAAGTCTGAAACCACGGACGGATTATATTTTAATGTTTTATGACTTCAAATCCATCAAAGGAAAGATGGATGTGTACATACATACATACATACATACATACATACATACATACATACATACATACATACATACATACATACATACATACATACATACATACATACATACACACACACACACATACATACATACATACATACATACATACATACATACATACATACATACATACATACATACATACATACATACATACATACATACATACATACATACATACATACATACACATTACATACATATTACATACATACATACATACATACATACATACATACATACATACATACATACATACATAAATACATACATACATACATACATACATACATACATACATACATACATACATACATACATACATACATACATACATACATACATACATACATACGGATAGATATACATACATAGACAGGCAGACAGACAGGCAGACAGACAGACAGACAGACGGACAGGAAGGCAGGCAGACACAAAGGTAGGTAGGAAGACAGACAGAGACAGACAGACAGACAGACAGACAGACAGACAGGCAGACAGACAGACACACACAGACCATGCATACTACCATACAAACAAACATACAGACCATCAAACAAACAGACAGATGGATATGCACACATACAGAGGTGTACTTTTTGTGGAGAGAGAGGGGAGAGGGGGAGAGGGAGGGAGGAAGGAAGGAGGGCAAATCTAAGCCGAACGATACAACTTCCCTTTGTTACGCCTAGTTTTCAAAGTATCAACACATCTTTTACTTGCAGACCATTAGAATGTACTTTTGTAACGGTCGAAAAGTGTAACCCAATTAATGGAATTCCCAAACCGTGAAACGCTTTAAAAGTGACCTTCATTTCGCACGCCCCAGGGGAATTTTACAGGGATCTTAATCTCCCGTGAAATACACAAGCTGCGACGGTCAACGTATAAATGGAAGGGCAAATCGATTATGACATCGTTGGGGAATACGACACAACGGAATGGTTTGATTGATGTAGTAGATGCCATTGCTGTGCCCTCAAAACGATTACTATTTCTTATTTGTCGATGATAGAAGAATAAACACTATAACAGGTGTCTCAATATCTTCTAGATGAACGGTCCACGACCAGAAAGTTACACTTTTCCTGTCACTTACGCCAGAATTGTAATTGGCGGGAAATCCTATCCACAAACGGTAAATGCTGACAACGATTCCGGCAGGAACTAATTTTCTTACCGATACAACGGTGAAAGCGGTTTTGATGACATGCACTGTATCGGTATATACCTTCATTTGTTTCACCTTAGATATTTCTACGTCCGTAATTCAATTGCGTTTATCAGCGTCTGTCACCATCCGCCCATCCATCAATCTACAAAGCCATCGGTGTACATGCGATGTATTTAACAAACACAGATGTACAAACATCGGCATTGATGGATTAAGTTGAAAGCAGCGGTGTGCTTTCGTTTAATTAAGATTACCCTCTCTTTTATATATTGTTTTGAGTTAAGGGTTTCCGACTTAACCCGCAAGTCTCCCACGTTTATTCAGAATATAACTGATATTGAAATCGGAAAATCGCCTTTAATCATACCTGCCCAAGTGACTCGACGCATTTCCGTTGTCTTTACGTCGCTGGTTCGCACAAACAACGTGCTATGTCAAAGGATCCGTCTCATGTCGGCGCGGTTCATGCTGATCCCGTCCCGTTGAGTCTGTCGGAACCTTTGGTATTTTCTTTATTTTTATTATCCATCATGACAAATTACATTGAGGAATACAAATGGCAAAGCCAATTTCAAAAAGAGCCATTAATCTCTCAAAATCACCACAGAAAAAAATAAAACACGCAATGCGAATTGAATGAGAACGACCACAGATGTTGGGGAGTGACCGGCAAGAAGTGATACGCGACAGTCAGTCTTTCTACATACTTCTACCAGTCTGTCAGTCTGTCTGTCTGTCTATCTGTATGGGTAGGTATGTATGTATGTATGTATGTATGTATGTATGTATGTATGTATGTATGTATGTATGTATGTGTGTGTATGTATGTATGTATGTATGTATGTATGTATGTATGTATGTATGTATGTGTATGTATGGTGTGTGTGTGTATGTATGTATGTATGTATGTATGTATGTATGTATGTATGTATGTATGTATGTATGTATGTATGTGTGTGTATGTATGTATGTATGTATGTATGTATGTATGTATGTGTGTATGTGTGTGTATGTATGTGTGTATGTATGTATGTATGTATGTATGTATGTATGTATGTATGTATGTATGTATGTATGTATGTATGTATGTATGTATGTATGTATGTATGTATGTATGCATGTATGTATACAAACACACGCCCGACAGAATTTATTACCGTCCATTTAACATTTTACCTGGTGACGTCAAGGGGCGCCCTCCAAAGCGTACCTGCTTGAATTGGCATGTAGCCTACCATCCGCATGCAAGATATAGTGAAAAAGAAAGCCCACTTGCACCAAGAAGAAAGAAACATTTTGTGAAGAAAGATAATGATTTAAAATCGCATTCGTAGAAAACGTTTTTGTTTAAATCCACACGCACGTGAGTTGCAGAGGTGTGTGTTCCAAAATGTAAAATACATGACGTCGATAATTTTGCGTCTTCGTGTTTTGGTTTTATTACATAAAATGTGATTCATGACGACATGTAGTGAAATGAACATCAGTGTTAGTGATATCCGTGTCAGTGGTGACAGCATGTGAAATGATTGTTGTAGAAAGTATTGTTGTTGCAATAGTCATGTATACCTAAAGTTCATCCATTGGTTAGATCGAAGCTGGGAATCGTTTTCTGTGGATGAAAAACCTCCTGTACAAGGCTCTGCTGAAACGACATCTTAATAAACATGTCAGGTTTCATTGGAGAAGTTAAGCACAGGCAACGATGAACGGTAATTCATAACATCTTTTCTCTTCAGACTGAAATGGTTTTGTTTGTCAGGGTCAGACACATAACAGTGGAAGTAGAGGTGACTATGTGTATTTTATGTTGTACGTCAGGGGAAATGAAATCTGGGTTTTTTATTAGTATTTATAGATGGTCATAGATGGCGCCCTTGAGGCTTTGAATCTTTCATTTTGAAAATGTTGTTATCACAAATATACATTCTGAGAGATGCCTACTGTGTGTTGTTTTATAATAAGCGGTGCGTCAGAGTGTTATATATTGTGCTTCAAAACAGCCTGTTTTCACCTGTTCACCCAACTTTCAAGTAAATACGTCCACGATCACCGTTTACAACAATGGGTATGGGCCAAACCATGTTGGTGAATTAGGGTTTGTTTTGGTACATCGCTAGTGCATATTGTATCGATTAGAAACTGCTATACAGCAAGTATAACAACAGGAAAATATCAAGCCGTTCTCCATTATTATTTTTAAAATGAGCAGTTTTGACTTTTTCGGACAAGACCAGCGAATACTTTGACAATACCAAGCGGAAGTACAAGTCAACATCATTTTAGGGGGTGTGTGTATACATTCACTGTGAATCACGGTCTTATACAGATTTCTACCATGAGGCCATTTAAAGAAAATTCTTTGTTTGCCGTCCTTGGATTTTCGGGAAACCTGCCAACCAGCCAGGTAAGAGAAAAAACACAGACAAAAAACACAAGTATATTGACATAAGCTCATTTTCATTTGGTTTCTTTTGGAAAAACAATATTTTTGTTTGTAATAGTGTTAACATCGTGTTTGTTTTCTTAATTTTCTCTGAAAACCTACAAACTCGCGGACGGCAAAACAAAGAATTTCATTTACAGTGCCTGATAGGGTAAGGCCAGAGTTCTTCAGATATGCTAAATGTCGTCGCGGCCAGCAAGAGTCAATCTATTACATAATCCGAAAAACCGTAAAAGTCACGAGTTCTTAACTTTTGCTGAGTGTCGGCTGAAAGTGTACGCTGCACTGGACTATAGCGCGTTTCCAGTCCTGAAGAAGAGACCGATAGATTATGAAACGGGATTCACTTCTCTTGATTACTCACGCGGAGGGCGCGATAGGTGGATATTCTTCACTTGGCAAAGTGCCAGATGAAGGGGATCTACTCGCTTCAAAGTTTTCTTTAATCGCAGGGCTTTTTTTTCGAATCTAATATGCAGGTCTCGCTGTTTGATGGTTAGTACCTAAATTTACTGAATTTACAAGATGATTGCACAGAGCGGTCAGCTGGGAGGGTTCTTTGTGTACAGGTCACGTTTCATGTCAGATCGCCATGTTATATACATGTCACGGTTTCCTACTTGCGTTGGCTAATTCCTCGTTACAGTCTGTCCGTGCCTGCCGTCGATAATGAGTCAGCGAGTTCTTCTTCTTGAGACAGAAAAAACATCCTTCAATCCGATGGAAAACGGAGAAAGTCTCTCTTTCAAAGTAATTGCGGTCAAACAAAACAAAACAGAACAAATTCCAAATTTAGGAAAATGGAAAAACGAACCTCTCATGTGACTATTTTTTACTCTCTTCCACACACTGGAGTCAGGCGTATTTCACCCGGGCCCGAAGAAACGGGAAACACAGATGTAAATCAGAAATGGTACGAGGGTTCAGACGTATTAGATCAGATTGAACTTATTATGCTAATTGGAAACTGAAATGAGCAAGGCAATAACTGTTTATTCGATACTAAAATATAACGAATACAATATATGTAAAATCAATTTACGTTTGTGATTTTGTTTAATTAAAGAATTTCAATATTCAGTATAATTGTCTAAAATTGCATGGCAAGTGAAAGTGGGTGGGAATTAGGCAAGACTGTAATTCTTTTTTTCACTTCGAGGGATTTGTGAAAAGCAGTGAAAAGTAATTTCACAATAATCTTTACTGTGTACTCTATGATTTCTGAAATGCCCGAAATTTTGTAAATATCAGAATAATAAAGAAAGGGCGCCAGCTACGGCCAACAGTTGAATACTTCACAGCACACGAATTAGCTCTCATACAATTACCAACACTTTCAGGTTTTGGTATGTTCCTCCCGCCAAATTAGTGGCGGCAAATTAATCGCGGTAAAATGCCTAAAAAACAGCACTTGTTATTTGCAAATGAAACTGGCCGTGGAAAACAACGGAAACGGTGGAAATCGCATTTGTGCCATATAAAAGATAAATCAATAAATTTTCAAAGAATGGAAAAAAATGCATGACGATCCGTTTTAAAATGAGAGGCGCTACAGTCGTCTGCTGATATATTGCACGCAAGTAACCAAGGTACGAAGCTTAAAAACATTCCTAGTTGGGAAAGAGAGCACACCAACGGGCTCACTTTGCCTCATGTCATATATATCTGTATCGAATTTACATCTTGAACAGACAACGTGAAGTGAACACGTTACATTTCACTGCAGCACGTACTATGTTTTGTCAGATAAGCTGACGATAAGCTGCCAAAAACTCTACTTTGAAATATCCGAGATCTGTGCAGCTGTAATCTGATTATCAAGATTTCTTATCGATTAGTTTGATTAAGTACATCGTTAATGACAAATATCCCCAATATCCCGTAATATGAGCCTCACGCCCAGTCTTTAACACGCTGGCCTGTTCGCTGACCGAACTCCAACCGGTGTCAGTCAGCTCGGTGCTCAGGTTATCTGATGTCTCTTGACGATTAAACGTCCACACAAACTTATTTGCTGCCTTTGCGTATCAGCATGACGACTAGCGAGAGTAACTGAAATCCAACGCAGAGTCCAATCAGCGCCACGAAATCGGTAATTAGGTTTTCCTGGCAGCAAAAAGGAAAATAAACACGACAGATAGAAAATAAGTTTACTGGGTGTATCTTTTTTGCACATTAATATTTAAGGTAGTATGTGCCTCGAAAGTGAAAGACTGAAAATTTTGCTTAAACTTTTCTCAAGGGATATTTAAACCACTGTCTTTCAAAATCAAGAATAAAAATCGGGGGTCACTAGAGATACACATTACCTAAGATTTACCAATAGGTGAATTTCAAAAAGGCCGCCATCCCTGTGTTAACTCTATGGAAAAAGGTAAAATTTTCCATTTTAGGAAAAATAAGATGACGAAAAGTTTTCTTACACCAAGAGCTTTAAAATGAACCCCTACAAGTGGTAGATCAGAAAATAATTGAAAAAGTTTGAGAGTCTGAATATCTGTCCCCGAGGCGCATTCTAACTTAAGGTGACTGTCGAGCCAGAAATGTCATTTTCAAGGCCAAAATATCAACGAGAGTCAACAAGGAGAAGTTTAACATCGGCCTCACTTATAACACTGATAAGTTATACACATGCAATCGTTCCGTAGCAAAAGAGACTGAACTATCAAAATTTATTTCTTGTATGAAAAACAAGAGCCAGGTCTTTGACGTATCATGGTCAATTGTTGACAAAGCATCGAGTTACTCTAACATAAGCAAGTGATGCAATCTTGTATATCAGAAAAGTTACACATAATCAACGCTGATGAATCTAGGCTGTTAGACAAACGCTATGAGTTGCTTTCAAAATGTCGTCACCAAAACAAATACTATTTGTCAAATTTCAACACCGCCTGAAAACATGGTATAATGATACGTCCCAAGCATATACATGAGAGCAAAGACAAAACGAGAATTTAGTTTTCTGTCTGAAGATTGCAAAATGCATGAAACTTAAGTAACTGATATATATCTAATATCTAATATATATATATATATATATATATATATATATATAATATATAATATGAATACTGACAAGTCCATTCTAAAACCTTACCTTATTAAGATGATATTGGTCGAATAGTTGTTCACTTGTTTCGACGCACGGTAGGCGGGTATGATTTCTGCAATCGCCTGTTAAATTGAAATTGTCCAAAAATTATGTGCTAGTCTGAATATCGAGCAGTTATAATATGAACTAGTATAGATTGTAGATAATATATCCATGTCTTAACATATGTTATCTATCTATCTATCTATCTATCTATCTATCTATCTATCTATCTATCTATCTATCTATCTATCTATCTATCTATCTATCTATCTATCTATCTATCTTGCCAGCAGGGTGCATGACTTTATAGATCTACTCTAAACCTTTGAGTCGAGTGCCCGTTATTTATCCAGGTTTGTTGTCGTCGTCACGGAAGTCACTGAACCATGAATTCTTGTAACAAAACGTGTAATTTTATCGAAAAGTAGTGAATATAAAAAAAAATAATAAAAAATCTTCTTTGTCCTACCAATCTTTCCCACGTCTTTCCATTGGTTGACATTGAGTGCCTCGAACGCATACCTAAACCAGGAGAGGTGTTCTAGCCATCGTAGGTAAACTGGTATTGATCTGTGAAAACCAATCAATCAATCAAGCAAGCAAGCAAGCAACGAAGGAAGAAGGCAAGCCCTGAGCTTCTAAAATTGAATTGACA
The DNA here is from genome assembly GCF_041260155.1 of Ptychodera flava. Taxonomy (NCBI): domain Eukaryota; kingdom Metazoa; phylum Hemichordata; class Enteropneusta; family Ptychoderidae; genus Ptychodera; species Ptychodera flava. The sequence goes on from NW_027248280.1 coordinate 4,196,101, forward strand.
TGAAAATAAAATCAATGATTTCCCAACCATCTTTGTTTGTGTGTTTCATCTGCCTAGCTTAGCCATTTGCGTCAATCAGACAGTATTTGGAAATGAATTTCAAAAGTGCGTACATTGCATTATTTACGGTCTTTTCCTCAGTAAATAAAGATTCGACTCTTCATCTTTTCCATCGCGTTGCCGAACTCTTAGACGGTCTTTTAGGAAGTGAGTGAGATATAGGATGGAGCTGAGGTTACAGAAGCGTGGCGATTACAGCAAACACGATGACGTACCTTACATTGATGAGGAATCCACCAAGCGTGAGGACCGGCAACACAAAGACCGCCAAGGTGATTGCTTTAGCCGTTTGGTTCGGCGTGAGTACCGATAGAAAGAGACCTGGGTAGGGATGCACGGCAGTTAAATACATTGGCCATCTTGCGGGCTTTCGGCGATTACACTGTCATCATTCACGTTAAATTGGATGAGGTTGCGGGTGCAATGGTCTGTTTGTTTTGCGTCAGAAAATGCGCAAAAACTTGGTCGGATGCGTGTCCATATGGCTGATTGATCAGTCAGTCGGCTAATATGGAGGTTTCTGTAGCGTTTTATAAGTCGGGCTTGGCTATATAAACGTATGTATGCGATTAGAGTACAGTCAAACTGTCGATTTCACATGTCAGTTATGTCAATCGGAGGAAAGCCATTTCTCGCTCTACAGGTCAGCTATTGATGAAGTTTTCTTGTCGTAAAAATGTCCTGCGATGTGAAAGTATGCCTTACATTGACGTCCGCGATTTTCCCATGTTGCCCTGTCAATTTACGCTTTGGACAGAACTCTCTATAAAAAGGTCAGGTGGTTGTTTATGATTAAAAGTGTCAGGCGCCAAAGCTTTATGTAAAATAGAAGTCATTATTAAATCTCATTGAACTTAATTAGATGCAATTCATTTTTTATTTTTGTTTTTTGATGGGCACTTTGTGAATGACTTTTCTCTGCATATCATAAGATTAGTATGGACGATTCAAGGAACTTCAAGTTTGATGTGACACTGGGGTCCAATCGCCTTGCACTATAAAGTGTTAAACCGTAGGTGAAGATTCACTTTGATATCGCTGTACGCTCCTAAAACGTACTCACCGAAAGAGCTTCCTGCATTAGCAACCAAGATGACTACGCCGATAAATATCAGAAATTTCAGCCCTCCCGGATCGAGTCCTGTGGAGTTAAACAGATCACCATTAAAATTAAATGGAACGTTCGTTGTGTAAAACTGCCTGCCTTCCAATTTAACGACAGATTTGTCAGCATAAGCTGCTTTTTCGCTCGTTGTCACAGCTCAGCTTGAGCATTTGTAATCATGTATTACACCATTTTTGCTCACATTATCTTTTACACCTTGAAATCAAGCAATTGACTTGCCGACTGTTAGAGAGAATTCAACGCGCGCCCGGTTGCTGTTCTTGAAAAGATACAGCGTTCGCGATCGTATGCGCACACGTCTCCGGTATTATCCTTTCACGCAGATGTTTCGTAGTCTGTAAGTTCTGCTGTTGTGTTCATGTGTTTTGGGGAGATAGCAAACAAAATGACCTATTTCTACTCCATCAGTGTAAATTTTACCTAAATGTAGGTGACAATTATAACGCAAAGACATGGATACGTCTTTCTGTTCAAAAAATATCTTAGAGAAATGTAAAGCTAACCTCCAGCGACAAAATCAGCAAGTTCAAGTTCATCAACCATGCGACAGAAATGCGTGTATACGAACGATATTCATATACGATTCGGAGGCACAAAGATGGAGGTATTAAGGCATCAGCAATAATACGTTAGGCACTCTCGTGATGAAAATTAAAAACCTTCGTTCGCTCATTCTGTCCTGGAAGATAGGGAAAATTTCACCTATTCTTTTTCATATTATGGGATAGAAAATGGTGCCTAACATTTAAAAAAAGGTTTTAATTTTGAACGGCAAATTACCGAATTATCGAACTTTAAAAGCCAAAATGACCGGCATTAGCGCAGAAAGATATCGTTTATTGTATTTACTATACAGTTTTGAAACTACCCTATACAAACCAAAGACGAGCAAAGAATTGTAAGTTTTTAGCAGAGTTATAAAAGTCCGATCACAAGATGCATTGTACCTGGAGCTAGTTTGATGACGCAATGCTTAAGACCGTTTCCTCGAAGCACCTGTCAGTTCCAATTGAATGAAAACACAGAGTTTACTCGACAACGACTTAACAGCGTACGTCCTCCGGTGCGGATGTTTCTAGGCCTGATCGAACGCGAAAGCAATCAGGTTGTGTTTATTTTTTCGAGATTGACCAAGTTTGATGGCATTCAATGTCTCATGAAATGAAGCCACGAGTAAGAGAGTACGCCTAATATGATTAGACTCACCGGCCATCCAATATACAATAGAACCACTCAATATCGGATACACGATCGATCCGGGCACCTATAAGAAGACGGTTAGAATGTCTTAAGGGGTGTGCATACGGAAACGGATCAATACTGAGAGGGAACATTAAAAGGGTCTGTACTGGATCGACCTGTTTGCTGCCGCCACAGATGAATGAACAGTTTCCCGGCGGCAATGTCTTCTTTGTTGAACAAACATTGTCAAGTTGAAAAACGGAGTGGGTGTCTCCGCTGACGTGACAAGAATTTGGTCAACATGTCTCGACAACAAAGGCAGAAACTTACAAGTGTCAATTTCAGCATTTCTAGGCAATAGGTTCATTTCACAGATGTATAATGAGTTTGGCTTTTTTTCCTATGTAATGGATGACATCATAGGTGAATGACGTCATAGGTACAGGGTGGTGGATTAGACTCCAGTGTCCACGTTGGTTAAATGTCTTACCTCAATGAGATACCTGGCTATAAGATAGGTATCTACGTTGTAGAGCCCAATCTTGCGTTCATGTCTGACGAGCGGCAACTCGTACTGCAGATGCTGGATGTGAAAAAAAAGGACAAAAAGTGGACTGATATTCGGCTGATTGCAAAGTATAACCGAGACAGATAGAAAACAAGACTAAGGTTATTAAATCTGAACGCTATACAGAATCAGGCTGCTGTTAGATAAATGCGTTCCATATAGAGTCGGTATACACCTTATTGTGACACCATTATCGAATCAGTGGTTCTATTGTTACTAGGGCTATCTGTCAACAGTAAGACTTGTATTAATCAATTTGAAGGTAAACATTATTTTGACTAAGTTTATAGCCGTGAACCTATCTTGTCAATTTTTTCACGAGTGGGAGAAATGGCGTTTAAAATGCATTTGCAAAACGCGAGTGTGCAGTGTGACTTAAGAGTACTGGATCTCAATACCTTGAGATTGATGCACACGTACAAAAGACATTATTTCCTGATAAAAACACATGCATTTCTTCTGACTTATAGGTTGCACCACGATGAAACAACAATATGAACAATTATCCTTTAGCTAGACTGGCTAATAGTGTATGATGGAGGAAATTACCACGATAGATGAAAATAGAGTGTCGCAGCTCTGCAGGACGATGACGACGAAGAATAGCGCCACCACACCCTGGATGCCAGTCTGCGTATGAGCTATCTTGAAGTAGGTCGCTCCGACCAACAGTGAAATGACCTGTGCATGACAACGGTACAGCGGGAGAAATGAATGTTTACGCCCTAAGGCCATTTTTAATCAAATATTATGCGGTGGAAAATCCCATTAGTTCTTTATTAGGATTAATTAGTCCTGGTAATCATGTTTACCCATGGGAGAGGTGAAGTTTGTTTTCTACAATAAAAGGACCGTCATCACGATGAGACATGGGGTTTCAATACAGTATTAATATTTATTACTCATTTCATTTAGGGTGAGCGTTGTGTCATGAACTCCCGCTGCGTAAACGATTGATTCTTCAGGGGAATAAACGACGATAATTGCACGTTCCGGTTCAGAAAAAAAACTTGGCCTAATACTAGAAAGTCTTTGTGTCAGCAAATGACCAAGCATGCGAGTATTTTTATTCGTGGCCAAGAGATTACGCATGAGCACGTGCAAAACTCTTGGTCATATTATGTCAAGTCGTCAAAATTACGGCAAGAATATCCCTCAACATGTTTTGCTGAGAGAAGATAGAGGCAGATCAATGAGAGAGAGAGAGAGAGAGAGAGAGAGAGAGAGAGAGAGAGAGAGAGACAGAGACAGAGACACAGACACAGAGAGAGAGACAGAGAGAGAGGGGGTTGTAGTTTGAGGAAATAAGTCAAAATACCATAACATGAAGAAACTGCAACTGGAACAACCTTAGTCGTCTGCGAAGGATGATAAAATGTCGCCACAGCAACGTTGTCAACTGAGTGCACCAATCTGTATTGTACCTGCATGAACGTAGAGGGCGATATCAGTTTAGATGCGAAGAGAGCCGAACTGCACGAGTAATTGCGCACACTCAAAGAAAACTTTTTCTCCGGAGTATTTACACTATTATAGACTAGTATATCTTAATAGATTATGAACACTGTTACGCACTCTTTGCGTCAAGCAAAACTAAGAGGAAAGCAACTCAAATAACACTTAATAGAAAGTTTTTTCTTTGGCATAATTATACATGAAATTATATTACGGGTTACCCGTACATTGCACTTTATGTTCGCTAAGCTGTCACACTGCACAAATCTAGCCTGTAGGAAACTGGCACTTACATTTTCTTTTTGCAATTACCGATTCTTTCCTGAAAAAATCAAATAATACATGGTGAATTATGATAATATAATGAGCGGTAAAATTGAGATAACTTCTGAAGCATTCGATGTGGATTGTACACTGCATTTAGGCAGAGCTATACACCCTTATACACTAAAAGTATGTCATTTTTCATTTAGTATACTGTGGTTGACAGTGTGTGTGTATGTGTGTTTGTATTCTGTCTGGCGTTTCCAACCCATGACATTTTTAACACGACCGAAATATAGCACTCACTGGCGGGGTTATTGCAACTCGTCTGCTATGAATGTTTCTCTGCCCTCGCATGGGGCATACCACACACAGGGGACCAGCCTCACCTTAACACTTGAGCTTCGCCTGACCCGTGCCTTGAATGATACGTCTTGTCTCTGTTCGTAGGCCCTCCATCCGAAATGCGAATTGTCAAAGCTATTGCATAAACCCTGCCAGGAAGATAATGGTGGACAGCAATTTTTATCAGATTATCATGGGATTTATGAAATATGTTAAAACCTAAGCTTTGAGGCATTTTCAAGAAATACTATGAAGAATTTTGTTGAAGAATTGAAATAATCAATGATGCTTTATCACGTTTTGAACGTTAAAAATTTGAACAAATACAATGCACTTAAAATAGACTTTTTATAGACTTTTGATATGAATTATTCTTGAAGGGACAGAGACCAAAGCAACGGACACCACGCAAACAGTAATTGCCTCACCACGATATAAGCTACTCCTGTCTATTATTCTAATATAACTTTGACCTTCATATTTGATGTGATCACGAGAATAATCTTATTATACCATACCATACAATATCGAATGCGCTTAGTAGACTACCTAATGATCACCAAAAATGCCCCTGACCGATTCATTTGGGAATGATATACATGATTTCCAGTAAAATGTTTGTCATTAAAACATTATCTACAAGAGAAGGCGCAATGATGATGAACCCAGGGTTGCCTCGTCTGCTCCATCTAAAGAAGTCGGCATAGGTTGAGGGGAGGGGGGGGGTCCTAGCACTATTGTACCAAATTTCCTCCGTTCTGCAACATGCATGTTATTATTTCCTTTTTTTCTGCCGGAGGATATCTGGTTAAAGGTGCTTTAACTATGTGGCCAACATAGTTAGTACATACCAGCAAATATCTGAATCTAAAACAATACGTTGAAGGACCAGATAACTGGTATGTCATCAACAGGAGAATGAGGGCGCACTTTAACTTAATCGCTTTGAAGAGCAGCTTTATAAGAGCAGCAGTTGAATCAACGCAAACAATGCTATCATCAAGTTTGTTCCAATCAATTATGGTTCGTGGGAAAAAGGAGAATCTGTAATTTTCTGTGTTACAATGAATGAATTTGAAACAGCGGGAATTGTTTGTTACAAATCTTTCAACAATATTGGAACTAGAGTAATCTTTGAATGACCTCGGTTTGACAGCTCTTTTTGGTCTTTGGGGAAGAAGATGCGGGACACCTGGCACGAATTCCGTCACCACTTTAAACAAGAAAACTAAACGAAGATTTTTCCTTCTATCCTGTAGTACCGAAATGCCGTTAGTTTTGAGAATGTTGGATATTTTACAAGGTTCTCTAGAGTTATAATGATTGGCAATAAATCTCGCTAGCAGCTCTAATTTGTCTATGTCCAGTTGAAGGAGAAGATCCCAAACGGTACTCCCATATTCCGCGGTAGATCTGACGAGCGATATGTAAGCGTTTTTTCCGGCAAGATAAACTGCAGTGTTTTAGATTTTGCCAGAGAAAACCTCAGGTCGCACTGGCTTTCTTAGATATCTTTGCTATGTGAATATTCCATTTTAGGTCATCAGATGGCATAAGACCAAAACATGGATGATTTGGAACCTGTTTCAATGTATATGACCACTTAGGCTATAAAAATGTGAACTCTTACACTGAGTACTAAGAATATAAACATTTCTTTGCATTAAATCGCATACCCCAAGATTTTGCCCATTTATCTAGTTCACAAAGGTCGTTTGCAGTATATGGTGATCTTTTTGTGATTTAATTGATCGATATAGTAAACAGTCATCAGTGAAAAGGTGAACTTGTGAATTGACGCTCATGGGTTGATATGGCAAAATAAAAGGAGTGGACCTAACACTGATGGCATAATCAGATAAAATCATGGATCGTATAACACTTAAGAGTAAAATGATTAATACAACGAATGACATATATACTACATTAATAAAACTGTTTAGGCTGACTCGATCACGGGCATAATGTTCATCAAATTATTGTTCTTCGCGCTATACGAGCCAATATTTCGCGTGACGTACAAAAGAGAAAAACGATTATTCATTTCAGACTTGCCTCAATGCTCAGTGTTTTGAATGTCTGAGATACTTAGGTTTTAGGTGTGACTGAGTTCACCGTTTGCAAAAAATTTAGATTTGGCGGCACGCTCGTACCTCGTACAAATTTAAAATTGACATCCGATTATATTTTAAGTGCAAATATAGAATATTTTTATGAAGAACAAGAGATGACTTTAACCTAAATGAGTGGATTACTTTAATCAGTAATCCAAAGTTATTGCAATTATCCTAGCATAGAATCGTGTTCAGTACGGCAGATTAACACGCTTACAATACTCGGTGACTTACGACTCTGCGTGCTGCCCTCGAGAATCAGTCTATAAAAATTTAACGATTTCCCGTCTGTACTTCGGTACCACCCCAGCGCTTTAAACACTGCAGACATGACAAGTATTACATAAAATGCTGGGCTCAGTCAATTGTATGAAAAGGTACGCCAGAGGGCGCTATGTATCGGGCATGAAGAGAAACAAAGAATGGACTATACCTCTATACGTTGTCTACACTGCTTCTCCATGCCCGGCAAGAGTTGCAGTATGTGACGGAAATAGTCGGCTGGGCAGTAATACGCTGAGCAAGTGTGACCATGTAAGGAGAAGAAATCGACGGCAGACTGCCTTGACCCAAAATAGACGCATCGTCCCTCTGCTAAGAGCATAATACTGTGGGAATAGTCAGAATAATATATTAATGTAAAATAGGATATTCTTATGTCTGCATATAAATATCCATGACACTATGAAACACTTTCCCTCACAGTAGTTGTCACATAGATAATTTTAATACACTCAGTTGTAGTTTACACAACTTAATATTCACTGCAAAGTAGATATTCATAATTGTTGAATTAATCCTGTATTGACATATGGTTCAACATGGAAACGTATAAATACACACCTAAAAGCCACCGACACTCACACATGCATACATGCACATACATACATGCATGCATGCATGCATACATACATACATACATACATACATACATACGTACGTATATGTACGTACGTACATACATACATACATACATACATACATACATACATACATACATACATACATACATACATACATACATACATACATACATACATATATTATTATTATCGACCAGGTATTGACTAATCAGACAACACATCAATAAAACAACTGAACAAAATATGCTACAGTAATTTCTTTGTCTTTCGTATAAAGTAACAGCTAGACATAAGGCTAAAAAAAGAAATGTTTCTGGTCAGGTATTTCTTTAAAAAATGGTGCGGCGACGCGCATTTTATTTTATTTTATTTTTTTCCCCTCAAGGGAGGGAGGAGGGTCAGTTTTATAGTTTTATCAATATAATCACATGTATACTGTTCGTGCAGTCACTGATCATGCCCCCAAAGGATTTCTCTTTTTCTTCAGCCATTATGGTTTGTTGTCAGCCACGGCCCCCGGCCACAAACAGAAAAAAGGGTGACGCGCTGTTGTTCAATTGACGTGCGCGCTGACCAGAAACATTTCTTTTTTTGGCCTAACAGAATGGGCGTGTAGAAGTTCTAACCTGTCGAACAGTTCATAGAGCTGGGACGACGCCCTTTCAAAGGAGCAGACCACGGTGTGACCTATACTGGCAAGGTCTTTCAGCTCCTGAAGTACATTAAGTGCCATTGCAGTTTCCAAGCCCTTCGTTGGCTCGTCGTGAAATAATACTGGTGGGTTGGTAAGTAGCTGTAATGTAGTATGTTTACCATAAGACAGGTTATTGTATGTTGTAAATGCATATATGCAATTATGTAATGCCACTAGGCAATGAATGAGGAACAATTAAGATTCGATATCAAACACATGGCAGTCTGTGGTTCTCTAGGAAACCCTTCCTCTGAATACACATAGCAGTGAATTAAGGTCGTTAAATGTTTGGTCCTGCGCCTCACCTCTGTTGCTATGGACAACCTTTTCCTATTTTCCATGAGATTCCATGACCCGTGCGTTCTAAGTCTCCAACCAGGGAGTTTGCACACTCCATGAGTTCACTCTGAAAAAGAGAAACATTATTGAATGTCAACTAAGTTGTGATAACTGGATTAATCCCTAGTATTAAATCTATACTAGCCCTAACAGTTATTCAATATGTATAAAAACATGCATCTTCACAGCAAAGATTATCCATAGCGAAGCAGGGACGATGCAAATCAGGTTTGACTATCACAAAAACAACATTATATTACCATGCCCTGCCTATCGCATTTTGATTGGTCGAGCTGAACCACATGACTGACCACAAATGCACAGTAATGCACTTGTGGGCAAAGTTGAGATACTCTTTTTCTGAAAACATCGCCGGATTTGCCAATTTTTTCTGATTTTCACAGCCGCGTGACAGTGCGTCGCGTATTGCTCAGTTCCGGGGCCAAGTTGTCGTTCGCTTGGGAAATTTTCGCAAATTTTGACGGTTTTCTTGGGTTCGTTGATAATATAATGGAAATAACAGACTCCGCCCTGACCATTAACGTTTATTTATGGGCTCGAAACGTTAATGGTCAGCGCGTCGCCCATTATTTCTATATTATAACATATACGCAGCTCATTTTATTGCCTCGAGAGATCGCTCATGTGCTGAAAGACAACAATGGCCGGTGTTTATAACAGCATTAGTATCAGTCTATACGATTTCAAGTCTTCATTAACATGTGACAACATTAAAGATTTAGAATAGCCACGTCGATGGCTATCTTGTCAAATCGGTGAAAGGTATTAAGCCATAGCCTTATTTAGACATATAACTCGATAATTATATGAATAAACGTGACCTCAAAAAAATCAGAACCCCAAATACACATAATCAAAATAAGCCAGATCTTGATACGAAAAGCAGAATCCCTGTTTGCTTGTTTGTTTAATCTTACCTCTTCTAACATATCTTCAACTTTCTTGGACCTGTCTTTATCTAGTGTGTTGTTCGTCATCCGAAGCAATGCCTTCAAAATAAAGTGGTGGGGAAACGTAACAATATTAAATCAGGTATCTATGGCAAAAACCTTACGGTATTGGTAACATATTTCGCTATGTTGGATTGTTATCATAAACACCATTTGTATTTTACACTCGTGTACACTTCGATGAAATGAATGTGCGCCTCTCTAGGTATGATGCGTAAACTATTGTGATCTGTGGACAATGTGCCTTCATCACATTGCGCTAAGAATCCCAAGTACTGATCAAAACACAGGGATTGGAGGAACAGAATTACACCGTAAAACTTAGGTATCGTGACGAGAAGAAATTTACATTTTCAAAGGTATTATATCAATGTAGGAAATCGGTTAAAAAAAGCAACCATACATCTAAGCAGCTAATTCAGAAACGTGTCTTCAAAGCAAAATTGCATTTGCCGTGATAATTGTGGCTAACATACTGCTGTGTACCCGATATACCTCGCATCATATGTTGCCAGCAAACCAAAATCCGTCACGGTCACAAATTTCCACCTGCTCATCGGACAGATCATTGTCCAATGCAACCCAACCTGCAAAAATGTACCAGCCCAAAACAGGTAATTATTTTAATCTCTATAAATTACATAATTTACGAACGAGCGGAAAGCTGAGAGCCGGTCATGGGCTAAGATATTCCGTAGGCCCATAAAATGGGAGATGCTTTGACTTGCCGTTAGCTAAGAATTTCTAGACTTTAATTCTTTCGGAGTCTTCAAGAGCACCGATCTCCTATTTACTGAATCACAGTGAACAAACTTTCCCTCAAATTGCAGAAATGCATCTGATCTCCTGCATCATTGTCTAGTGGATACATGTCACCATTATCACGCAAACCTTCCCGAAACAGCTTGACAGTTTCCCCTATGTAGTACCTGGATTTGTAAATGCTCCTTCACTGTCAGGGACGGAAGAAAGAAATCATCCTCTTGAATATATGCCATGAGACTTGCCATGGACGAGTCAGCTGTTTCCCCGTTGGCCATCACCGTGCCTTCGATAACGATGCCGTCAGATCTTCGGAAGCTCAGGGTCTGCAGCAGCGTTGATTTGCCGCTTCCTCTGTGGAAAACGCGGGAAAAATTTATCTTGCAATGCTTGTCGTCTGCCAGTTTAATAAATCAATATGGCTATTCCCCGCGACGTTGATAACAGTTTAAGTCGTTTAAGTCAAAATAGTGACAGTCTTGGTCATTCAATATTAAAGCTCTAGGACTTATAGTAATGGTGACTAAACATGAACACAACTTTTCAAGTTGCATTCCTACAGTTACTATGGTAACTACAAGTTAACCTTTAGAATGTCTTCCTTTAAGGCAGAGTACGCTTCGCGGACAGACATTCCTACTGCCAATTTTTGGAAAAAAAAAACTTTTGTGATCTACCTCTCGTGGGATTCATTCTAAAGCTCTTGGAGTAAGTAAAAAATTGCCAGCTTAGCTTCCGAAAATCGAAAGTTTTCTTTACCCCTATACAGACAGGGATTAACGAAGGGATGGCGGCCATTTTGAATGTCAAATATCGGTAAATGTCAGCCTTAGGTAATCTGTTTCTCTAGTACCAAACTTTGCTGGATAACCCTTGATTTTTATCATTGATTTGGTAAGAGTATGGTTGAAAGTTTCATTGAGGAAAGTTTGACCAAAAATTTAACCCTTTCGCAAGGCGTATAATACTCTAAGGGCCAGTAGCTGCTTGATGATTTTTCAAGACTATCTTTGTTTTTAACGTCGATGGCAGTTCCTTGATCTATTCCCAAGAACATGATGAGAACCTACTATTTAGCTTACAAAATTTCCTTTTACGTGATAAATACACCGCAATCTACACATGTACAGGCTGACAAGCTGAATATTTTGTAAATCGTGTTGTGCGGAGCAGAACAAGAAACTACAGTGACATTAGAAGCAAATATAGTGGAAAAGCCTTAAAAGATACAGTTACGGGGCCTTTAAATACATATGTGACCTTTGAACAATTGCAACTATACAACGTTCTATTGGATATGCATCTGGACATAAATATGGCTCGCTTTATCGGTGGGAAGAACAGTGCATTTGAAGCGTTTCAATCGCCGTCCTACTGAGTGCTAGCAAAGGTCAAGTGGTGATCTCCCTCATGAGCGATTTGACAGCACAAAACCCCGCCGGGCGCGGATGGTGCTGCATTTATATCGTCTACATACATATCTACTGAATGTGTAAGTGTCGACGTGTCGAAAGCTGAGTGCATTTACTGCTGAACTGTACGAGATGCGGGTATGCAGGTTGCTTTAAATCAATGTCCCTGACTAACCCGAGTCAAAAATATTCATTTTTGTCAAATCGTCGTTAGGCGTTACTTTGACGCGGTGAATTTGTTGACCAGGGAAGACTTTTCGGACACATAAATCGTACCACGAGTGCTACAGGACTTTGTTGACGGCAAGTTGGGGTCATTCACTTTCAGCTCTGGAGTGTCAATTTCGTGTAACCTCCTACTTGTAGTGGCATGTTATTCATGTGAATTAATAAGCCTCGTTACTATTTTTACAATGAACTACTCACTGCAGACAGACATATAAATCAAGAGGTAGACGAAGTGACTGGAATTTAAATCGTTCGACACTTGGTTACAGGCTCGATAAAATGACATCCAAGGCACGTGTGCATACCCCCGTAAATAACGCCAAACATCGAGAATATATCAAAATGTTCTCTTTGCGTGCTGCGTACACTACTTATATTCGCTTCCCTATCCAAACCTTAACACTGTACGTTTTTCTTATCTGATGATTGGACCATACCAAACGTCTTTGTACCACAAATTCACGTCGCCGTCACTTCGAATCCATCAATTCACTATGGTAAACAGCTACGATTATGAATATGACCGGTTTATAGGTCACGGCAGCCTGGTACAGTTGATTAGTTTCGTCATCGTATGTTTGATCATTCAGGGCTTGACTCGTCTTGTTCTTATCGAGACATAGTGATAACAACCTATACATCACGTGTAAGTCACGTATCATGCTTTTCTTCCTGTCAAATGGGCAGTGACCTCTGTTAAGGTAGAATGCGCCTCGGGGACAAATGTTTGGACTCATTTTTTTCAGTATGTTTCCGCTCTACCGTTTGTGGGGCCCATTTCAAGGTCTTGGAATAAGAAACCTTTCGCCGTCTTTTGTTTTTGAAAATCGGAAAATTGTATTTTTTCCATAATTATCATATAGTAAGCTTATAGAGTTAACACGAGAGTGCCAGCCACATTGAATTTCAAATATCAGTAATTGTTAGGTAATTTGTGATTGTTACTCTGGTACCAAACTTATACGGGTGACTCCTAGCTTTACTTTTGATTTGGTAAGAGAATGGTTGAAGGTTTCATTGAGGGATGATGGAGCAAAAGTTAAAGTCTTTCATATTTCGAGGCGCATACTACCTTTAAAAAAATCAGGTGGCTCCATGATTTCATTACACTTACCTCGCACCAATTATTGCTAGTAAATTCCCTGGTTTAGCACAGCCATTCACTGTAAGTGGTTAGATACAAATAAAGGAATATTGGGTCAGAAAAAAAATCATTTTTTCACAGAGATACACCAGAACGGTTACCGTTTTGTTTTAAAATTACATGCATCCTCAAAGACATACACTCTTATTTTGAACATATATCCATTCATCTCCTAAATTGTATATATATATATATATATATATATAATATATATATATATATAATATATATATATATATATATATATATATATTTATATATATATATATATATATAACTTATCAATATAAACTTATCAATATATATATTTATATATAAATGAGTATATATTAACACAATTACTTCAAGAACAAAGTAATAATATCTGTTTTAAGTTTTATGCATCCTACAAAATTCAAACAGAAGTGCATGCAATGCATGAAAATTAAGTAACATATATCATTACTTTGTACCTGAAGTAATTTGTGTTATTATTTATAACGCTCGGCTTTCCGCATCGAGCACTAAAATTTCCCACGAGGACATCTGTATACTTCGATATATATATGTCAGAAATGGACCGATGTAACGTTGGTGCAGGACACAGATGAATCACTTAGTCACGTTGAGACAGCAGTATTTTTTTAAAAAATCTCGCGTAACGTAGCTGTGCTCTGTTTGCCCAGTGACCGTGATTCAAATTTACTTGCAGCTCCACACTGTATATTCGGCGCAGACTTACAATTCATGAATATTTATAAACAAGCCCAATCGAGTCGAAAGTGCTTTTGTTCTGTTCCTTACAGAAAAGAGAGACGCAGTATGCAAGGACGGTCAGCACGGCTGAGAACTGGGTCAATGCCCTTTAGTCTCTTATATCCTGGCTGCTATCCTTGTCGCTAGTCACAGTATGAAGTCTAACGAATTCTAATTTACAAAATGCTTTCAATCTCGAATTGGAGAAAACGGAAGCCGAATACCAGCGAATGTAAGAATATAGTATGGCGTCGGTCACCTCGACCTCACAGTTCACTGTGTCAGTGTATTGAAAAGGTGAACTTGAGGTCATTTGAGAAAGAAATCTCGGCGTTGTGCACGTACGCGTTTTTGCGTTGAAATAAAGCATAATAGATGCTTAAAAGGTCAAGCAACTGATTATCAGGGTCTGTTTTTCGTGTTTTAGGTAGATACACGTGAATAACATTCGTGCCCCTATGTTAACACTGGTTAAAGGGGTGTTTACATACCTCCGTACAGCAACTGTCTCTCTTTGACTGGCTTTGATCGGTAACACCTCGGCAGGAAAGACTCATAGAGCGTTCGCGATGTGACGCGCACGTTCGTCCACGTCAGCGACACCGTTCTGTCGCTGTACACCGTCGACGGGCTTGGCGACCTGAAGCGGAAGCAGTCGCCGTTCGCGAAGGCCGTCTCCGACTCCGTGAATCTGTAGTTTTCAGAGGCGTCGGCATGGCTGCCGATGTCTTCGCTGGTACCGCTGTCCTCCAAGGCAGAGCGAAATCGGCTGTCGACGATGCATACTTGGTAGGGGCTCCGGTTGTGAGATTGTAACGACCGCTGCAGTGGCAGGGGACTGTCTCTGTCAGGCTCAAGGTCATACAATTCCATGCTTTATCGAATGGATAACACCTTACCTTCCCCTGCGACGCGCCATTGCAGCAAGCTGTCGCGGTTACGAGATGGAAACACAACAATAGGTCTAAAAGATACTCATTCAGTAAGCTTATACATGCATGCGAGAATACGTGATCCCTGAGCTATGTGGGGAGACGAGAATAAATTTTAGTTTCTCCTTGATCAGGCGAGACGTGATATTTCATATTTCTTCTTCGAGGACACGATTACAACTGCTGAAATTTTAAGCGCGAATCTGATGTTCTGTAGGCAGGTTTGAATTGATGACTTATCTCTGTTAAAATATCTTTCTTCTACTGTTAATTTCGTTATTCACATATTTTTGGCGCCAAATTTTTTCAGTTCGCAGGACTGCTAATTTCTGTAGGCTCATTTTGAAGCCTGTTGAGAAGGTTTGGCTTTTTGTCGTTTATATGGAAATTTAAACTTTGAATTCCCCGCCCACAGGAGATAATAATGGGGTAGAGACCATTTTCAGTTTAAAATATTGGTATTTTTTAGAAAATTTACTTATCTAGTCTCAAAGCTTGTACTGAGGCCTGTCTTTCTTCTTTAATATGACAGACAGTGTTTACAGTTTCCTTGACGAAATATTGAGAAGAAGTTTAACCTCTCCAGGCTTATTAATCACGCTGAGTGAGTAACTTGTGAAAATTTTGAACCGTTATAATCGACGTTTCAATAGCTTTAATTTCTGTAGTGTACTGTATCATTTTAAAAAACGTTCAAATGAGAAGTTTGGATACCAATGCCAACTCTTTGATTCGAGTTTTGTATAACCTTTTTTGTTCAGTTAAAATATGCCTTTTTAAGGCAAATTATTCTGCTGTGTACTGTTCCCATCTTTGGAGTACATACACCGAGAAATGTATCAATGATGTCAGAGTTTCACACAATAACGCTTTTAGAATATTGTTTGGTATTAGACACTTGTCGAGTATATCAGAAACCTTTGTCGGTCATTGATCATGACATTCAAAGTACGGATGTCCCGTTCTAATTTCTATTTACGTTTGATTGAAAGTTACGAATAACCTGATTGAAGCAGTTTCCATCCTTTGATGTAATTCGACACAGCAACTTTTAGCGCAATACTTCTAGCCTGTGTTTAGTATTCTTTGTTACTTGTGTTCGATTGTGTAAAGTATGTGCAGATTTTTATAGAGTATGTTTTGTGGGTTTTTGGTCAAGCACGTTCTCTAAACAAAAAGTAAATATAAAAATATATTTGCAGGCAGTTGCGCAGTAAAATCAGCGGACGAACAACTCGCTGACTTTTCACATTGGAATCAAATGTATATAGAAGGGACATTTCATCTGACGGCACAAAACTCAAAGTTCAGACAAAATCAAATTTATGATAATAAGTTGGGAAACAACATTTATTTCTGGTGTGTCGTCAACCAGGCCACAGACTGAGCTACCCCGGCGCAATGACCTGGTGTCCTATGAATGACTTTCTCCCGTGTGTCCATGTTGAACCATCGGACGATAGTTTGAATTGTAAACATCAAGCCGATTGTCTAAAGTGTGTGTTACGTTATGATTTAGGCAGGAGGCGTTATTGAAAGAGCCAAAACGTCATCTAATGCAGCATCGTTATTCAAACCCGTGTTTTGAAGGCTTCAGTTCAGGTTTAATATTTTCTAAACTTAAATTTCCTCCCAGTCCCAACTGCCACTGGGCAAAATTAAGTAATATTGGGCGCAAACTAGGCTATAGTACAATAACTCATATCACTGGGTCGAGGTTATGATGTATTCATTCACAAATAAGGCCAACCTCACCAAGGACCTCCTACTATTATGACCTAGTGATTCTTAAGGAGATTCGTACCTGCCAAGGCGTTTGCATATTCATGCTAGACGCTTGCCTGATCACCCGCGTATGACTATGCACGTTTCATTACCGAGCTGTGGCTTATAATGTCGCATAGTACCATGACTGAAGTCTCTTCCCATCCTGACGTAGGTATATATTTTGACGAGAAATATCACAACTGCGCACACCATGTAGCTGTTACCATAACAACGCTATCTTAACAACGAACCTCCTGTAGTTGTACTGCCATTATTAGTACGCATTCAATGGAATTGCTTGCGTGATTGGATTTATGTTCGCGAGCTATTCCGTGCTATCGATGAAAATTGAGCTGCTCACAAATTGTGCGCCCGAAACAATCGGTTTGTATGGTGACGCGACCGTTCGACCGTTGAACGTACGCGGTCAAATGTAGGGCAAAATGCCAACATTTGAATTTGCATATGGTTCCAGAGTCATTTGTATTTTTCCCATTATCACTGCCCTCGCATTTGAGTTATAATTTGCGGCACACTTTGCCCAATATTGGCAATCGCGTGTAGTTTTTATGTACCTACATTGTGTTACTACCCGCGTTGCTAATAGAATTTTCCATTTATAAACAAGGCCAGAGCGCGGTTCGGGCCCTTCCGCCGTACGACCGAAGTGCGCAAAACCTGTATCAGGTCCCTGAAGATTATTATTAGATGTCAATAGATGTCATGTGACTCTTTCATACAATATCGTCGCTTTCAGCGGTGGTTGCTGGTCAACGTTTGGTTACATTAAGTAATTGAATACAAGAGGTATTTAATAACTACCTTCATTTTGTTGCGACCCGCGTTACTGATCGAATGTTCCCCTTATAAACAAGGCCAACGCCCGATTCGGACCATTCAGCCTTACGACCTAAGACCGGCGCAATACCCGTATCAGGGCCGTAACATTGTATACACTGCATACATCTCTTCTATACATGTTATATCAAGACACATTTTATGCAAAGTGCAAAAATATGCGTTTGATGTTGACAGAATCATTCGACAAAGTTGAATTACAAAGCCAGGGTTTTTTGTTTTATTTTTTGTGACAATCATATTTTAAATATTTAAACTGTCAGGGGGCTTCTTGATATCCCTTCTTCACAATGCAAAAAAAAACAACAACAAAATCATTGGCTCAACAATTCAAGAGGTTTGTCTGTATTATGTTGATATCAGAGTCAAAATGGCGGGTTTATGGCGCATTCCTATACTAAGGCCTTAACCGTGGATGCGTTATTAAAAGGAACTTATAAATAATATGTAAATACTTAATAAAATGACTGCATACTGACATTCGCTGATTTCAGTGTGTGTCCGAACCGATCAAGAGTACAGAGAATCAAGATATTCAACATAAACATGAGATATATGTGCCTTCAAAAAGTCACAAACGTCAAAAGTAAACTTTAATAACGTATACATCTTAAAGTAATCTTGAAAGAAATAATACAAAGATAAATAAACTCCCATTGAGGCAATATGCGCCTCGAAAGTGAAAGACATAATTTTTTTGCTCAAACTTTCCTCAATGAAACTTTCAACCATTCTTTTACCAAATCATGACTACAAATTAGGCGTCATCGTGCAAAGTCTGAAACTGGAGAAACAAATTTCCTAATATTTATCGATAACTGAAATCCAAAATGGCTCCCATCTCTTCGCAAATTTTCGATTTTCAAAAAAACTAAGACGGTGAAGTTTTCTTGCACCAGCCGAAAAGAGCTTTAGAATAATCCCCCACAAGTGGTATATCAGAAAAGGATTATAAAAATTTAAAAGTCCGAACGACTTTCCAAGAGGCTTATTCTACCTTAAGAAAAACCTACGACAAGTTCTACTCTTTACAATGTTCATGTTATGTAAAAATTATTCATAAGATTAATCGTTTCACATCGTAAATTTGCGCCATATTTTCAAATGATGAGACTAATATCTCGACATGTTGTCTTTCCTTGTCTATACGCTCCATTGGCTAAAATTTAGGACAGCTGTTTTCTGTGGCATTGCAGGCTATAGTAACTTCTTACAATTCAAAGTTAATTCCTGCGTCATACTTTCGTCTATTGCATCTAAAGCGGGAAATGTCGCTCTTTTTTATCCGCCTGCACGATGACCTACTTTCAGATACGTTCTAGCAAGCAACAGTAAAAACGCCGTCAGCTGATATACGATGGCTAGTATCACCAACATTGTCACATCCATGGAAAAGTGTTCCTGCAACATGGAAATAATTTATGCATCTAAATGTACAGTTTATCACGAAGGGTTTCCAGTGGCTACATAAAATGTTGTTACCATTAAACTAAGTTTGGTCCTTCCTAAAGCACATGCATGTCGATAGAAACACGGACAGGAACACGCACAGACACACAAAAATAATTATATAAGAAAGATAGGATGTGTAAATAATATATATATATATATATATATATATATATATATATATATATATATATATATATATATATATATATATATATTATATATATATATATTATTATATATAATCCCATGGTATTTTTCTCTGTTTGACGTCATCGTATACGAGTGTTTTTCGCGGAGCCGTACAACTTCGAGCCGAAGGCGAGAAGTTGTGCGGCTCCGCGAAAAACACGAGTATACGATGACGTCAAACAGAGAAAAATACCATGGGATTATATATTTATCACATGAACAGTCTTCTTATTTTTCTTTTGACGTAGATGGATCAAAATTATCGTAACAAATTGCATGAATTTCGTCGCGATTTGTGTTTTACTTACGCGGATTACTTTCATTTAAAGAGTAAAGCGGCCCGTCACCCAGGAGATACTTTCATTCATAAATCCCATCAAGCTGAAATTTGCTACATTACAGGGTATCTCCACCAACCAGACGTACGGATTCGGTCACGTGAACGTGTCAATCATTGTCTCGCGCTGTATCGATGCCAAGACAAGTTGGCCAGCGGCGGACATAGCTTTCACCGTGCTAGCGACGGATAACCATAGTATTCAGAGTTACTTTATATTTACAATTATATTTATGAAGTAAATGAGACGACACGATCGAAACAGTAATTCTCATTCCCAGAGATGCCGTGGCTTTCAAAATATCACACAAGTTTACGACCTTTGCGAGCGCGAAAGATTCCGTTCGATGACACACTCATTGCATGTAGGTGCCCACAACGTTGCCGTCACCGGTCTCTGCCGTGCCGGTGTCAACTCGTCAATCCCGATCTCGGTCATCAATGTTTTCGTCTTACGAACTTTGATGTTTGCATTGACACATATCTCGTCCATGGATACATCCTAATTTTGTTGACGGAAACTCTGTTTTGAGTGTTGTCTGAGTCAACTTTCGAAGTACAGGAAGTACATGGGATTCCACAGCGCTGCACACAGCTCGACAGCTTATGTCGTCGCTACAGCATTATACCGCGCTGCAAGTTTGATTCCGAGCGAGACTTTACGGAGTTTTTGTGTGATTAAGGAAATTGATCGTTGTTAGTCGAATGACTTTAGGCTTGTGCCTCCTATGTCGCTTTCCCGTAGATTATACTATACTCATTTATTCAGTTTGAGGTGTAGGTTTCGGTTTTATCGCCAACCGGGATCGCAAGGTACGACGTCCACACGACTCGACTGGAGCCGAGACGTTACTGGGCCATTAAAATAACGATCGTCGGTATCTCCATTCGATTCTCGGGAAAAGCTATTGTTTTAACGACTTGAAATTTCGTTGGACAAATATGCCTTCTATGTTTCCATGTCTGGATTTATCGGGTCACCTTTTTGTGAAAATAACGTGTGAGCTAGCACGGCATCGATCACAACAAATCTGTTCGTATCGCGACGTATGACAACGGTACCATGAAAGAAAAAGTTCCGGTTGATGACGTACAACAACTGGGGTAATTCGGATTTCTTATCCGTCCTGTTCTACGTCACACAGGTGGGAATTCGGGCCAGTTCATGTGATAATATATATATATATATATATATATAGAGGGAGAGAGAGAGAGAGACAGAGACAGAGACAGAGACAGAGAGACAGAGAGACAGAGAGACAGAGAGAGAGATGTTACAATTACAACTTTGTTTCATAGAGTTTCCGAACACTAGTAGGCTGGTTGTAATCGAATGTCGACGATTGCAGAGTCAAAATTAAGATTAAAGATTGATAGATAGATAGATAGATAGATAGATAGAGACATACATACATACATACATACATACATACATACATACATACATACATACATACATACATACATACATACATACATAGGTAGGTAAGTAGGTAGGTAGGTAGATAGGTAGACAGACAGACAGACAGACAGACAGACAGACAGACAGACAGATAGATAGATAGATAGATAGATAGATAGATAGATAGATAGATAGATAGATAGATAGATAGATAGATAGATAGATAGATAGATAGATAGATAGACACAAAATTTCAAACTGTTGAGATACTCACTGGATAAAAACTGTACATTTCCAAAATAGCATCACCGTCCGGCAGGCAAATATTCTGAGTTTTATTTAAATCCAAGTCACACACTGGGAAAAAATAAGATTAAAATGTAGCCTTAACTTTCTGTAATTTTCTTTGCAGTTTTTTCTCAGTACATTAACTTGAAGTTCTTGTTCTACTGTCAAAGAAAAACGGTCAAACATATGTGTGCCTCGTTTGCACTGCGTCTATAGGTGTAGAATGCAGTTATTGTTTATATTTAAATTTAAATGCGGACCAGAACTCGATAATAAACTCGCTTCGCGCGGTGATTATCTCCAAATATGCTAATTTTATCCTAGAACTCTAAGATTTGCAACTAAATATCCTCGCTTGCCGTTTAAAACCTCTTATTAGATTTCGCTTGCTCGACAATACAGAGTTTTAGAACACACCGATCCCATAGTGACGCTCTCACACTCCCAGTGTACTGGGAACGTAGGGAAAATCGACGCATTACTCCAGGTATTAAACAAATCAAATCTATGAATTGAGTTTGTTGGTGTATTTTTCTAAAAGTATAACCGATTTACCCCATTTTTTGATTGGTAGCATACTGGTTTGAGTATCTATCTTGTAATACTTCATAAATATATTCAACCGCGCTTCCCACTATAGAAGACAACTTTACCATTTTAAACAATAGGGTTGGGCCAAATCATGACGATGAAACGCTGAAAGATAGGATGAGTGGCGCGAATCTCTGTACGACAACTGTATTTCGCACGAATATTTTGCTACGGTTTAAGGCATTCAATATAAAAAAAAAACAGATCGACTTACTGAAAAGTTTTTATCAACGTTTGGCTAGGGCACATTATACCGTGAATCCTAAACTTCCCCAATTGTCCATCTGGCTGTTGATGGCTAAGTTTATATTATTATAATTCTCGTTTAAAAATGTTGCCTTCCATACATCAATGTAACAGATGTAGTCTTACCAAGCTTTCCGTATCCATGCCACTGATTGATAGATATAGCCTCGTAACCATATCTTGGGTATGATAAGAACTCAAACCAACGCAGATACACAGGGATTGTACTGTATTTGAGATAAATGTTTGGTCATGGCTTTCTACAACAAGGTGTAGACAAATTTCGGGTCGTTTTTTTGACATTATCGCTTGTACTTCACAGAAAATGGTGTATCTGACAGAGAAAGAGTGGCTGACGTCTTACATGGAGCGCGCACATGTACGTGACCTGGATAGGCTGACACAATAAAAAGGTTAAAATTAGATGGTACGGGAAAATCAAATTTTTAATTCATATAAAATAAAGTAGGTCTGTGTATGCGATCGCCAAGTATTTCCCTTTCGTGTGACGTCATCGGTGATTCGCCTACTGGCTCGGAATGATACTACCGCTGTGTTTGGACAAACCCTGGTCTTCGATGATGTCATACGTTCGGAATACTGGGCACATATATATATATATATATATATATATATATATATATATATATATATATATATATATATATATATATAACTACTTTATGAAACAAGTCCATTGATATACATACGCTACGTTTATATAAAATCCTTCGAATATATTTAGTGGCATAAAAATGCACATAGCAACGACCATAGCGACGCCATACGATGTACAAGCCGTGGATATTGCAAAACCTGCAATTCAAAGACAGTAATGAAGATAATGTAAGGTATAAGCACAAAGTCGTATATATTTAGCGATTGAGTAAGATGTAAATGTTCAGAGAATTTGAATTAAAAAACGGACGGACGCCAAGTATAGAATAATGTAAACAATATAGACGAGTGATTGAAAACATCGGATCAAGGTAGAACGCGCCTCGGCGACAGATATTCGGCCTCTCAATTTTTTTTATTTCTTTTCTGATCTACCAAATATGGGGGTTCATTTCGAAGCCCTTTGCGAAAGAAAAATTTTCACCGTCTTAGTTGTTTGCAAATGGAAAGTTTAATTTTTTTCCCATAGAGGTAGCACAGGGCCATTTTGAATTTCAAGTTTAGGCATATCTTGGAATTTTTGTTTCCGCATTCCCAAAGTTGCACCGTGACCCTTGATTTTTATTCTTGATTTTGAAAGGGAATGTTGAGATATTCCTTTGATAATTTGGGCGAAAGTTCAAGTGTTTTACTTTCGAGGCGCATATTACTTTAAAGGTTTATGGTTCGAAAATCAATCATGGTTCGAAAGTCAACCACATTCAAAAATTTTTAAGGTCAAATTGACGATGCACTTACTGACACTGTGAATTCAAATGAACCAAACACTTTACTAAAACCCTACACTGATATGTATTGGCCGATTCCAAGTCTTGGATGACAGATATCTGACAGGTGTATTCACGGAATGATCTTACCTAGTGCAGAGCCGGCAAGTGCGACAATGAACAGCAACAACAGGTATGTAAAGAATCTTTCAATCTCGGGATTTAAACCTTGGAGAAGATAAAGCATAAAGATAAACGCGTGTAAATATCAATGAATCAGTTTAAGAAATTTGCATGAAATCTTCCAAAGTACACCGAAAAGTTAGACGCTTTAATTTTCACATTTTTCAGCATTGCCGTAATAATGCAGCGTTTGTTGTTCTGACTACTGAAGCAAAGCTTCAGATGAGGATCCCATGCCGAGTAACAAAAAATGTTACAAAGTCTACTTATTGAGGATAACCACAATGAGAGGTTTTATAAATAATTGTCGGAACTACACCGAAAGTTATTTTTCTGAACAGGGAGTACAGTGCTTCGGCCTAATTGGGAAGAGAGAGGGGGAGGGGGAGAGACAGACAGAAAGAGAGAGACAGACAGGCAGACAGACAGTCAGAGACCAGAATTTGAAATTTGTATGATCGTGTGCATAGATTTACATAGTGACTGTCACTCTTCCTCTCTACCTGTCTATGTCTGTCTGTCTCTTTGCCCGTCTATGTCTGTCTGCCTGTCCGTCTCTCTATCTGTCTGACCCCCTCTCGTGATCGCTGTGGCATTCATCAGAGAGGTGATGTGTTTATGTTTCACATTTTACCTGTCATCCAATATGAGACTGATCCGGCCAAAATTACTACTGTAAAGGATACTGGAATCTGCAACAACGAAATGCAAGTGTTTTTTGTCGAGATGGGCATAAAACTATTTTGCGACATTTGTCAGTTGTTGCTGTTAGGTTTAGTTGTTCTGTGCGGTGACTTGGTGAAATACTCTACTTCTTGAAAGTACAAGTGAAATGCGTCGGCTATGAAAGCCCGTAAAGGACATTTTGTAAAGCAAACAAATGTAATTTATCTCGTGCGCACGGAATGACGAGATAAAGTTGTTGTGTTTTTTTTGCTTTATCATAATGTCCCTTACGGGCTTTCATAGTCAGCAGTCAATGTTCGGAGACAAATATTTACATTGTACAATGTAATTCACAAAATACTTGTACGGCCGTGAATTGAGGAGATATTCATGCATGGTGTATTCCGGCTAGCACAAACATTGCCGCATGGAACCACCGTCCTTACTTCACTATATTTAGCGCATAACCTAATATTGTTTCCTGTGGTTCAGAAAACGACAAAATCGTTAGCCAACAAAACTGCCCGAAAACAAAACTGGTGATATGACGTCATTGACAATCAATGGATATAATTGTGAAATTCTAAACTAACGCTCTCATTAAAGGTTCTGAAGGGGAAATCCATAATATACTTACGTCAATTAGACATTTCGCCATAATATAAGCATCTGTTCTGTACATCCCATTAAAATGTTCACGAAAGAATAGGATTGCTTCTGGTTGTACACTCTGAAACAAAAGATATGAATTACTGTACATATTAAGTGTTGTGTCCAATATTTTTTCAAATATGGGGTACATTGTAATTAATAATATAATCAGGAAGAAACTGCCAAAATTAGCTGAGAATAATTGTAAAATGGTAACAATTTACACGATAGGATACTATTGATACAAACAAAGTCAGGGAAATATAAAGAGATACGCTATAGACGAAAATGCATTAGCTCTGGCAAGCGTTGTTAAACCAATAACGTAGTATCTAACCGATAACGTATGAAACCCGATAACGTTGTAAAAAATTATCGATAACGTAGCAAATCAACCGATAACGTAGTAACGAACCGATAACATGGTAATTTTTTCTAATCGATAACGTAGTAAATATTTACCGATAACGTAGTAAGTTTTCCTAACCGATAACGTATCTACAAATTTACCAATAACGTATCAGTGAACAAATAACGGATTAAATCAACTTATAACGTAGAAAATTCAACAAAAACAACCAATGATGTATCAATGAACTGATAATATCTGATTAAGCGATTCATTGGGAGCGAAAGATCGATCGATTTATAGATAGATAGATAGATAGATATTAGATAGATAGATATTAGATAGATAGATAGATAGATAGATAGATAGATAGATAGATAGACAGATAGATAGATAGATAGGTCGATCAATAAATCGATCACTCAATCGATCACTCAATCGATGGATCGATCGATCTATCTATCTATCTATCTATCAATTTTTGATAGATTGTCGGGCGGTCGATAAATATATGGGCAGGTCGATCGATAGAACGAAGGATCTATCAATTTGATAGAAAGATAGATCAATTAATCGATAGATCGATCAATCGATTCGATAAATTGGTCAATAGATATATAGATAGATAGATTTATAGATCGATTTGTTATCACATTTTCTCGTACTCAATTTTCTTTTCTTCTATTTATTTTTTCCGTTTAGCGTAAATTGTTACAAATTTCTGCAGCAAATCAATCGTGTTTCGACTCATGGTAGTACGAACGACTGAGTTGATCTAAATGTTGTTAAACTACTGGAATAGGTTTGGGAAGTTGTTTCTAGTCTTGTTTATAGTAGCTATACAGTTAAATTCCAGTTGGGTAAAATTCAAAGAGATAGTATAAGTACTGATGAAACAAAGGCAGGGGAATGAGCGGCTGTTGGTTTACACAGAGAACCCTACCGAGAAAGAAAACTATTATGTGTATGTATCGGCTACAAATCAGACAGTATGGTTGTAATAGCAAGATTAGAAACAACTTTCCAAACCCATTCCAGTAGTGTAGCAACATTTAGATCAAGTTAGTCGTTCGTGCTGCAACAAAAGTTATACAGGCAAGTCATGGGAATACTTTGCTTTGCATAAAAATGTGATTATCAGAAAACATTTTTAACAAAGTAATCTGACCAGCTCCAAAACCGAAGACCTGTTTTCCTTTTGGAATGTTTTTTGACTCTGGCAGACCAATTGCAATACCGCAATCACCGACAGCCAACATCGCAAATTTCGCACACATATTGGATACGTCACCCATAGAAGTAACTGCGTATCAGTGATTAACCAAAGAATATTTATGATTTATTCGTAAAATTGACGATTTGTCATGTTATTGAAACTTTCCATATGGTGTATTTGAAAAAGGTAAGCATATCAATGAACCTAATATAAATGTATGAATGAAATCTTGTAAGGCCAAGAAAAATAAAAAGTTTGTTTCTCATGCAAGACTTATGCAAAAATGATGTGGTGATGCAGGTTTTTTCTTCTATTTTTTTATTATTCAACCTACAAGAACGCGCAAATAACATGAAAACGACAAAGGAATGCACGAAGAGATAAATGCACAGCATTTTTGCTTCAGTGTTTTTGTATAGCAACAGTTCTGCGGTTTGACTTTTACTGCAGCAATGCAGTTCTGTCAGCTTAATGAAACAGTGACATGTGTATACAGTTCTGAATTGAATGTTAGTGTCACTTATTTTGTTTACAGTTCTGTTTTATACAACACTGTGTTATGCAATATCCTCGAGTATTTTTGGTGTTTTTTTCATTTTATCCCTTTATGAGCAGAAAAAGGGTTGTCGCGGTGGCTCTCAATTGATGCGCGCAAGGATGAGAAACAAACTGTTTTATTTTCTTGGCCTAAGCGGTTTTTTTTATCAGTACTGTATTCTGTACGACTACTCAAAAATTTTGCGATGTCTTCGTAATCCTACTTCAAATAAGATGTGACGACGTGAATCACGACAGAAAGGATAAAAAGGAAAGAAAAAGTAATATGTTGTCTACAAAATCTGTTGCTTAATTAATGAATTTTGATTATAAGGATTCAATTGAGCAATGAGTCCAGAGTTACCTGTAATTCAGTCCCAGAATAAGAGTTAGATTGTAAGACTAATTGCCATTTTGATATACTGACGTTGTAAGTGACGAAATCTTATAATGGGTCATGTTGAAAACTTTTTTCCAAGTCCTATCAACTTAGAAAGTGTGTCGATAAATACACTCACATGTCAGTTGTATCTTTAATTCATCTTGCAGGAATGCTTATATTAGTTCGCATTTCCCATTGATGAAATTCGATTCGTGATGTCTGAGTAATAACACCAAAACAGTATACTCAAAGTATATGTAACTCTTAAGGTGTGGCCGATCGATTTTGAGAAAAAAACGAAAGATAAAACACTCATTAATATTCAGTTAGTTTCTATTTACTAATACTTTATAGGTCGATTGATAATTTATTTGCTGACTTGATGCATTGTCAGTTGATCGGAATCTTTACTCATTGACTTAGCTAGGTTATTGGTTGATTTGAAACATAATTGGTAGATTTAATACGTTATTGTTCTCACATTATGGGTTGATTTGATACACTATTTCTCTATTTATCTATCCGTTGATCGATCTATCTATCCATCGATATATATATATACATATATGTGTGTGTGTGTGTGTGTGTGTACACAAAATATATATATATACATATATATATCGTGCTATTAGTCGAGCAATCGATCAATTCATTCAACCATTCAATCGATGGAAATATAGATCGACTGATAGATCAGTGAATCGATCGATCAGTCGGTCGATCTATCGATTGACCAATAGATTGATCGATCGATCGAGGATAGATCTATCCCTATGAACCTATTCCATGAATCACTAAATCCTATATATTATCAGTGGATTTGATAAGTTATCGGTAAATTTGTTGATACGTTATAAGTTAGAAAAGAATTACTACGTTATCGGTCGTTACTACGTTATCGGTTGTAACAAGCGTCTGTCCCTACTTGTACGTGAATATTTTTAACAACAGACATGACCCTTACAAAAAGCACAGCAAATTTCACGGGCATGTCTGCACAAATACGCCATGCTTCGATGCATATCGCTTTGAATGCGTGCCCTTCCCTCTTGTAGGTTTTGGTTGTTCAAGATAATGTGGCAATGTTGCAGTTTTTCAAGTTAACTGTGCGTTCACCTATTTCTCGTTATCAGTATCGCAAAGGAGTTGAAGAGACTCATTAATGAGGAGGGCAAGCGCTTTAGAGGCCCATCATTAAGCATTTGTGGACCACAATATTTCAGCTCAGGTCATCGATATCCATCAAAATAACATCAAGATGCTGAATACTATACAGTTACCCACCCGTATTGTTTGAAATAGGGAGTTCGTGCCAACGAGGTAGATCATCAAAGCCAACATTCCTTGGATACTCCGTACGCCACTCTGCGAGTATGGAATTTGAGAGTAGGCCAAACCAAAAACCAGAGACAAGGACTGAAAAGCGGGAAATTTGAGAAGATCTGTTACACTTCTAGAACACTTAAATATCGCACACGCCACGCCATATATATGCATATGTTTGCAATGCTTATCTAATACGCTGTGTGTTTTAGGATCATCTTGTTCTTGTTTTTAATTCGCCAAAGTTTGGGCTTGTGGGTATTTATAGAAAATGATGACCATAAAATGAATCATTTGTATCATGCTACCATGCGTAATTCTGATTGGACGAAGGCTCATTCCACCGATGCTGAACTATTCATTTTAGCAGTGCTGAAACGGTAGATAGATAGATAGATAGATAGATAGATAGATAGATAGATAAAAATGATTATTATATATGTAAACACATGCTTAGATTTTTTAATCCCCGTTTTAGAAGAGCCTGACTGTATCTTTGGCACTTTCCCATACTTGCACTGTAACTCTTTGTCGTCTCTGTGTTGTCGTTGGATACTGCGTGCGTGTGCTCGGTCTCGGGCGCTGACTTTTCGACGTTCACTCTCTCACACGTCCGTTTTCTGCATTTAGGGCTAAAAGTGGCGAGAACAACCCGATAAGACGACAGAGACACACAAGTTGATATAAAATAATAGCTAATCACCCATACCAAAGGCAGGTATACACTCGATTTTGGTACAATTCTCTCCATATGGCACTTGTCTATCTCGGGCTCGTGCCACATGTTGCGAATTGTACCAAAATCTTGTGTATACCCGCCTGCGTCTGGGGTTATTGCTTAAATAAATCCGGTTGAAAGCAACTAGATTATTTTCATCGGCAGTCGATACCTGAGTTACAACTATTTTATTAATATTGTTAATTCTTTAAAGTTGAAAGTCTTACCGAAACCATGCACAATCGAGCTTTCAGTGTTTCCCTGTCTCTCCATGCATATATTCCACACCTCCAGAGAAGGGCTACGAACTGTGTTCGCCAGCTGTTTTTATACCTGTCCAGATGACACGATTTAATAATATCAAGTTTTAAAACAGTTACAGAACAGCGTTCGGAAAGTTTGAATTATACTGATAAAAGGCCTTGAAGAAGGTTAAAATTTGATAAATTATATTTGTTTCGGTGGCGACATTTTGAAACCGACTCAGAGCACAGATTTGGCAAAATGTTTTGGTCTTTAAATGGCAAGATCCAGGTATTTAACGTCCCATGGTCAATTACTGACAATGCATCGAGTTACTAACATAAGCAAGCGATGTACTTTTTTATATCAGAAAAGCTGCACATAATCTACGCTGTTTAACAAACGCTCAGAGTTGGTTTCGAAATGTTGTTGCCATCAAATGAAATATCATTTATTAAATTCAACATCACCTATAAATAGAATTGTACCTCCCAAAAATATAAATGAGAGTGTAGAGCCAAGAATCCCTTCACTTCTGAGTATTGCAGGATGCATGAAACTTAGAAATTTGTGTTACTATTTATAACGGTCTGCTTTTCGCGCCGAACACTGTAATTGTCCACAAGGACATCTGTATACTTATATATATATATATATATATATATATATATATATATATATATATATATATATATATATATATATATATATATATATATATACAATTGACATAATGGATATTTTTGTTTCCTGTGTCGGTGAAAATAAGACAAATCTTGAAACGCCTGTGAAAATAATTTAGCGACACCATAGTCCTGGCATTTATGGGTTGGAATGTAATGTTATGACTTACTTTGATTCTGAATTGCGTTTTAGCGTTTTCTGTGAGGAAGAGAATAAAGAATGGCTTCTAAGGTGTCGTGATATAACAGTATATCACAAAAAGCAATACATACAAGCATTTATCAGTGCATTACATTCTATGTGTCGACTGATCATTGTGCACACTGGCCTGATCTTCATTAAAGGGAGGCAGTCGACGGAACTGCGTATGTGCGAGTTTCTTGTTTACAAACAATGTATTTTATGCTTTATATATATGGATGGATGTACCATGTCAACATTGCTGCAACATTTGAATTTTACGATGTACATTATGACAAACATGCTTTAACTTTCATCAATCGCCAACGTACATTGGATACAGCTAGTGTTTAAATCGGTTGTAGAGGTACCTAGTGACCTTTAACACATTACCTTGAGTACACTTTGTTCAGACTGTAGAATTTTTGTTGTCTGCTATCTGTGTGGATTCATTTTGAAGCTCGTATGCTGAACAAAGTTTTCATCGTATTTGCTTTTTCGAAAATGAAAATGTAAAATTTTCTGTAAAGCCTTGACACGCACTATTATTGACACTTATAAAGTCAAAATTGCTTAATCAGAAGTAATATCAGTCTCTAACACAATATTTACATGCCTCGATGTGAGTGCAAATCAGTGTATGGATTTGAATGGGAACATCCGGAGAGTTAGCGAGGCAGTGAACAATGTACTGACCGGTTTCCATGGTTACCCCGTCCGGTGAAGCCCTTCGACGTTTTCGGCGT
The DNA here is from genome assembly GCF_041260155.1 of Ptychodera flava. NCBI lineage: Eukaryota > Metazoa > Hemichordata > Enteropneusta > Ptychoderidae > Ptychodera > Ptychodera flava. Next base: position 4,227,688 of record NW_027248280.1, read on the forward strand.
CAAGGTAGACGCTTAAATCTAGATGTACAATATCCTTGCGCTCTGCTATTTTGACTTTCGTTAAAATCTGTTTTATGCTGGACGATGATGGTAAAATTGTTTGAGAATGTCATGTAGCGTTAACTTTGAAGAGGCATGTATTAAAAAATATTATTGCCTGAATACATGGGTTTATGTGCCCTCTCAGCTGAAGACACTTTGCCCTCCTTGCGTCTGACAAATTATCACCTGCTCTCAGGCAAACGAACCCATGTTTAATATTTCGCCCTTGCTTTGATTCCTGATTAAGAATGATGACGGTTCGTATGCGAGAGGAGATTTTGAGGGAAGGTTTAAAGACAAATTCTGCCTTAAAGATATATCTATCAATTTGAATTACTCGGATATTTTGAACAGATGACTCCAGCTCATACCTCGCCATTCTTAAAGAAACAAGTGAGATTCATGAAATACTTACTTTGCTAGACTTTCTTCGTATTCTACCATTCAACGTTCGGTCGTGAAGAACTTCTTGAACTTTGTTGTGAAAATTCGATCCATCGAAACAATCGCATATTGTCTAGCAGTTAAGAATGAAAAAACTCCCGAAGCATGTTAGCGGTTGATGGAAATTATAATATTAGCCCAATTAAAGTGTTAGTATGGTCACGCTGTTGTAGAATTCTTTCGAGAGCACTTAGGTAAGTCGTACTTATTTAGGAATAAATCGTGAAATTTCACGAGAGGACATTTTGTGTAATATCACTGCAATATAAGACAAGAATACCACTTTGGTCAACTTAAAGGGACATTAGCTGTACCTTTTGACTAATTTTTCTCTACTCTGTTTCAATGTATCAACTACAGAGTTTTACTATAATTCGATCAAATGACCAATGCCCGGTGTCCTGCTTTCCAACACAGCCTGTATATGTGAAATTACCATTGTTATTGTTGATAAATGTATTCTAGTCCGGACCTGAATACAAATTTAGACATAACAATACAGATTATACTTATACAGAGTATATTTATTAGCTAAATATTAGGAGTTCTCCATCCATAGTTCAGGGATTCAAACCAGAACTGCAGATGATACACGGAACAAACAAACTTAAAAAATGACCAAAGTTACAGCTAATGGATCTTTTATAAATATAAACGATCCATGACCTTTATACCAGATCCATTGGTTTCTTAAAATTTTTAATGGTCTGTTTCCCGCCTTACACGTGTCGAGTGAAAACAGACTGTTACCATCTCTCTCTCTCTCTCTCTCTCTCTCTCTCTCTCTCTCTCTCTCTCTCTCTCTCTCTCTCTCTCTCTCTCTCTCTCTCTCTCTCTCTCTCTCTCTCTCTCTCTCTCTCTCTCTCTCTCAGGTGATAAGCTATTTTTGGTGCACAATTTTTGTTATAAATTGACAACCTGCCCCTTGCGTCCTTGTCAAATGCAAAACGCTCACCTGCATGGTGTCTGCATTTGGATCATCCAGGTCGGTTGATAATAGTTCAATGAAATAATCAGCAGGGTTATAGCTGTCTGGACAGTCGTAGCCAATACCATGCAGGTAATTTACCAATTCGTCTCTTGGACCCATGTACGCACAGCGCCCTTCAGACAACATCAGTATACTGCTCAGTGAAGATGATTTAATGATAGTTACCTGGCGTTTTGGTATTTCAATGGAATGTAAACTTGTTTATTAGATAGAACCAACCAAGCAACCAACCATGCATGCATACATGCATACATACATACATACATACATACATACATACATACATACATACATACATACATACATACATACATACAAACGCATGCATGCATGCATGCATGCATGCAGACAGACTTTGTCGCTAACACAAAACATTTACACAGTACTATATGAAGGCGGAATTACGTAATTTCTTCTAACATGCATCCCTCATTTTATCTCCATTTACCTCAACGTTATAGTTACCAAGCGTCGTATTTAATTGATTCGAGTTTGTTGTTTCTGTCGACTTATTACATATAATTCAAGTATTTCTTTGTATAACGTCGTCGGATTCAAGAGTTTTTTGCGGAGCCGAAAAGTTAAACGGTTCCAAGACGATAAACGAAAAATTTTTAGCCGTCATGTTCTTCGTCATAACGGGTAGCTACTCTTGTGAGATAATGTGATGTGATCTCTAGCAAAGGTAGATGCTACAGAAACAAAGATAATACGAAAGAGTATGTGTTCAAACAATACTATCTGAGACAGAAAAAATATATTTTTAAAAAAGCGATTATAGAGAAGCAGTGAAACTTGAATACGTTAATGACAGTAACTACGTTTTACTTACTTGTCAATCTTTTGAAATATTGTTGATGATGGCTGGTGCATGGTACATATACACAGTATGTCCGTTGGACGACAAATCGCTCAATTTGCTGGCGACAACTTCTGCCATAAATATATCAAGTCCTGTTGTAGGACCATCACAAATCAATATGGGCGGGTCGGTTAAGATCTAACGATACAAAAATCAATAAATGTTTGAAAATTTGGTTGTATTGCACGATTTAATTTTTTCTAAAATCCCGAAGGTTGTTCATATTGCTGCTTGTGCAATTATTTTGCATTATTTTAAATTTTCATCTGTATACAAGTGTTCACTTCACTGCTTTTTTTAAATTTGCGATGAGTAATGAAAAATTAAAAAGAGTGAGACCATTCTCTGTTATTTCTATTCGTTCTTTTTTATTTAAAGTAATATCGTTTGGGTTTATGTAACACTACGTAGTTTTGGTGCATAAAGTGTACCAGGGTAGCATTAGCTGTGTATCTCATCAGGCTGAAAAGATTAGGGTAGCTCCCGGGTACCAGCAATAGTGTCGCATTTAGGGCCAACAAGGTTTGAGTAACATCCGGGTATCAGCATGTTGTCGCATTAGGCCAACAAGGTTAGGGTAACATCCGGGTACCAGCAAGGGTGTCGCATTAGGCCAACAGGCTAGGGTAACATCCGAGTACCAATGACGGCAAAGTAGGCTGACAAGGTCGTGGCAGCACATGGTAGCATCAAAAGCATCACATTAGCCCGAAAGATTAGGGTAAGTTGCATTCGGGTATCATCAGCTGCGTCGACGTCCCATTTGGCCAACAGAGGTAAGGTAGGGAACAGGGATATAACCCTTATCCTGTCAAGTTCAATTTTTCACCATGATGTCAAGTCTGTTAAAACTAGTGAAACACAGCATGTTCCATATGGTGCATTTTAACATTAGTGAGCATCTGAAGACCACTAACCAAAAACTGAATATTTTGAAACCACCGTAACGTTTATAGATCCTATGATTATTTTATGGACTGAAGCTGTTATCACAAGCTACGTGGGTCAATATGGTTTTTTGCCAATATCGAAATTGCCAGATAGGGAAGTGTCTGGCATTGAAAGGGTTAAAGCATGCACATGACATGTGAAACCCCTCCACGTTTGTCCCCATCCCTGCAATGAAAGTTTGAAAGTGCGAAAACACGAGAAGGAAATTATGTCAACGTTCAAAAAAATAAGATAAATCGCTAAAATATGTTAAAAGTTTAAACTTACTGATACACATATTGAATTCTCAAAGAACCATATAAATTTTCTAGCAGTTCAAAGGTCACGAGGTCATAGTTTTCATGATTGATCAATGATATACTGATAAAGGATTGTAAAAACTGACCTCTGCTGCCAAAGATAGTCTTTTTCTCTCGCCACCCGATATCCCGTTCGCAGTGCCCGCTTCACCGATCCTAGTGCTGGCGCATTCCGTAAGGCCAAGCTGAATGGGAAAGGACAGAAACTTCTAAGCATGCTTTTGGTAATAAACAGATTTTATTTTCAAAGCGACGTTCTTTCACTGAGCTATATCGATGACATCGAATGTTACTAAAATATTAACATCTATCAAATGAAACATAGCACAGTCGAAAACGATCAAATGAAGAAATTGGACAAATCATAAACAATCTATGCACGTGAAAGTAATTTTTTATATTCTTGGTAGAGAACTTATACAACGTCTACAAATTAGTGCAGTTTTGAAATTGTAAATTCTACATGAAGAATCGACAAACACATATTTGGGACATGACAAACTAAGGAAACGAACAGAACCAACGGAACAAAACGAACAAAGTGGTGATGTGTACGATAATGGTATACTGTGTCTTCCAACTCCTTTTAAACTTCTGCTTGGTTTCTGTCAATGTAGCATGGAAGAAATTATTATAACATCACGGTGAACAAAATGAATTCAAAATTGATTTGATTTCCACATTGCCTTACCTCTCCTATGACTTCTTCCACTCTTTCAAATCTCTTTTTTCTGGTTATTTCCCGATCCATTCTTAACTTTGCCTGAGAGAGAGAGAGAGAGAGAGAGAGAGAGAGAGAGAGAGAGAGAGAGGAGAGAGAGAGAGAGAGAGAGAGAGAGAGAGACTCAGTAGGTCGGTGTAAAGAAACAATATTATTCAACAAGGAGAAGGCAGGTTATAACCATGCAATACTGTTGGAAAAGGTTGACCATGCAATACTGTTGGAAAAGGTTGACCATGCAATACTATTGGAAAAGCTTGATGCATGTGGCATGAATAAAGAGTCAGTACGGTGGTTCAAGTCATATCTGTCTGGTAGAACTCAGGCCGTGAACGTGAACGGTACTCTTTTTAATAATAACTCAGTTGATTGTGGAGTACCGCAAGGCTCTATACTGGGGCCTTTACTTTTTTAGCTCACGTGTGTAAACACGTGGGCTATTGTCATAGCGATGTCTGTCTGTCTGTCCGTGTGTGTGTGTGTGTGTGTGTGTGTGTTAGTGTGTGTGTGTGTGTGTGTGTGTCTGTCTGTCTGTTTACACGATAACTCAAAAACGCCTGAATGGATTCAAGTCAGATTTGATACACAGGTACAATATACTACTTGCAAGAACTGATTAGATTTTGGTTAGTGTGGCTTGCATATTAATGAAGTTATGCAATATCGTTTTTTTCCGTACAATGGTTTCCCTATGGAGATGGTAATTACAGTGTAGACATATATCAAGAAATACTGCACAAAATTTCATGAAACTTTTCACAGATGACAATCTAAGAACATTATGATGATACTGTGAGTGTCATGTCAATTATCTTCTCATTTGCATATTTAATGAACTTTTGTTATTAGTGAGATAACTCTGAATTTCCTGCATTAAACTTGATGATACTTGCAACAAATATTGATCTGATATATATCTAATTATACTTAGAAGCATTAGGCAGTGTCAAGTTAATAAATAGCTCATTTGCATATTTTATGAAGGTCTGTAATTAGTCATATAACTCCGTTATAACATCACCAAATGTGATGAAATCTGCTGCAGATACTATTCCGACTGATATCTAACTGTAGTGTAAAGCATTTAGTAGTGTGAAATTAAGTAAGGGTTCATTTGCATATTTAATGAACTTTGTAATTATGTATATAACTTTGAAATTACGGCACCCAAGTCAGTGAAATTAGGTATAGATATTGATTTGATAAATGTCTAATTGTACTGAGAAGCATTTGGCAGTGTCAAGTTAACAAATGGGTAATTTGCATATTTTATGAAGTTTTGTAATTAGTGATATAACTCCAAAATAACTGCACCAAATGTGATGAAATCTGCTGCAGAGACTGATCCGACAGATATCTAATTGTGGTGTTGAGCATTTAGTTGTGTGAAGTTAATTAAGGGTTCATTTGCATATTTAATGAACTTTGTAATTAGTGATATTACTCCAAAATTACTGAGTTAAATTTCATGAAACTTTCTACAGATGTTGATCTGATAAATATCAAATTGTACTGAGAGCATTGAGCAGTGTCAAGTTAATAATTAGTTCATTTGCATATTTCATGAAGTCTTATAATTAGTCATATAACTCCGAAATAACTGCATCAAATGTGATGAAAACTGCTGCACATACTGATACGACAGATATCTAACTGTGTTGTAAAGCATTTAGTAGTGTAAAATTAATTAAGGGTTCATTTGAATATTTAATAAACTATCCTACTCTGAAATTTCGGCACCAAAATTTTGTGAAATGTGCTACAGATATTGATTTGATAAATATTTAATTGTGCTATGAATCATTGAACAGTGTCAAGTTAATTTAGGGTTTATTTGCATATTTAATGAACTTTGTAATTAGTGACATTACTCTAAAATTACAGCATTAAATTAAATAAAACGTGCTACAAATGTTGATCTGATGGATATCTAATTGTCCCATAAAGCATTGAGCAGTGTCAAGTTAATTAACAGCTCATTTGCATATTAAATAAAGTTTTGTAATTAGTGATTAAACTCTGAGAGTACTGTGCGAAGTTGAAAAAACCTGCTACATATAGTGATAACATATATCTCATTGTTCTGTGAAGCGTACTACTATTGATGAACCTGTTGTAAAACACGTGAGCATATTCAGTTCATATCTGGTTCAATGTATGTAAACGATATGCAATCAGCAGTGTCATGCAAACTGCTCTTACATGCTGATGATTCAGCTCTTCTTGTGTCTGGCAGAGATGTTGAACATATTCAACAAAACTTTTTTTTTTATTTTATAATTTTATTTCGGAGAAATAAGTTTAAACAGCGATCAAAAAAAGGACGCTGATACATTTACAGAGCAATAAGTACAGTTTAGAGACAAAAAACTAAACCATGGCATTACAGTGAGAAGAGACTTTCCCAAGTTACAGATGCTTTACATTATGTTTCAAAATTTCCCACTTCAGTAAAGCTTTCTCAATACAGTTATTTCTTTTGGAAATATACATTTCGACTCTTTTCATGATTCGCACATTTGTTTTCACAATATTAAAGGATGGGATCCTATTCTTTACCTTGCAGTCGTAAATAGTCTTCTTAGTGACAAGAATTAGGTGATTCAAAAGTGAGTTAAAAGATGCATCTCCTAAGAGAATTTGTTTGGTCGATAGAGTAGGAGGTGCATCAAGTGCAGAGCCCCATAGGAACAAAAAGGTTCTCCATAAAGTTTGCACACATTCACATTCTACAAATAAATGAAGAATGGTCTCGTCAACTTTTTGACAAAAAGTACACAAGTTACTGTTAACTCTGGGGGGATTCATACGAAACAAAATACGGTTTGTATAGAGGATATTATGATTTAACTTCCATTGGAACTCTTGTAATTTTGTTTCCATTGTAACTTTAAATGACAGTGCAAAGATATGACCCCACTCATCTTTATCTACAGTTAAAAATTGTGAAAAATACAGAATACTCTTTGGGGGAATAACAAAACATGTTGTGAAAAGTTTTCTAAGGGTCTTATGAGCACATTTTGTCAGTGGCATAATTTTGTTGCAGATTATTACACTGATAGGTAATTCTGGTCTAATTACTTCAACATTACATTTCTTCCATTTCGATGGAATTGACTGTAAAATACCTTGCCATTGTAAAAGATGATTAAGATTACAACCCATATCTGATAAATCAATCCATGTTTTTATATTATTATAACGGTTAAAGATGTCTACAATATACACTATACCCTTGTGGAAGAAAAACTTATCAAAAATTGACTGATTGTTGATACGGATTTCTTTGTTGTTCCAGATGATTTGTTGTGAAATACCAAAGTTATTACAAGGGTTTATCTCACTCCAAAATTCCAGCATTTCTTTGAAAAAACCTGGTAATTGAACAGGGAGAAATTTTACACTGTAATTACATCTGAAGATGAGACTGCCACCAAGTGGTTGTAAATAAAAATCCAGAAAAGTTTCCACGGTAATTTTGTCTCTGAAATGTAACGCTTAATCCATGAAATTCTAAAAGCTTTGTACAGTGCAAAAATGTCTATCATACCTATTCCCCCTTCTCTGATATCACCTATTAATGAGTCCCTACTGACCCTATCTGGGCCATTCCAAATAAATTTGTGAATAACACTGTTAATTATTTTGATATCTGAGAACTTGATAGTAATAAGGTTGAAAATGTACAGAAACTTTGAGATTATCAATGATTTAACTATTTGGATTTTACCAATTAAAGTAAGCCCTCTGGATCGCCAGTGGCAGAGCAAACGAGAAATAGAGTCGAATGGACCTTTAATATTTTTTTTATAAGCAGAAGCATGGTTATATGAGAAGAAAATACCGACAATTTTAATTGGGGTGTCAGGCCACCTTATACCAAAGAGTGCATCCTTTCTATGCCTCCATTTACCGAGCCACATATTCAAACAAAACTTAGTAAGGAATTGGGTTATCTCAATGAATGGCTAATTGATAATAATTGTCTCTTCATGTCGGTAAAACAGAATCTATCCTGTTTGGTTCTAGTCGAAAATTAAAACTGTGTTCGGAAATGCAGGTTCTCTGTGGGGATGTCAACATCGCTGCGAAAAAGTGTGTGCAATATCTTGGTACTGACTTGGATCAATCCTTGTCTGGTGAAACAGTAGCATCTAAGGTTATTGAAAAGACATGCTCTTGTCTCAAGTTTTTATATCTTAATAAGAAGTTTTTAGATTTTCATACGAGAAAACTGTTGGCTAACTGTTTGATACAATGGATTATTAGCTCACGTGTGTGAACACGTTGGCTAATGTCATAGCGATGTCTGTCTGTCTGTCTGTCTGTCCGTTTACACGATAACTCAAAAACGCCTGAACGGATTCAAGTCAGATTTGGTAGACAGGTACCATATGCTACTTGCAAGAACTGATTAGATTTTGGTTAGTGTGGCTTGTATATTAATTGAGTTATGCAATATCGTTTTTTTCTGTACAATGGTTTTTCTATGGAGACGGTAGTGACAGTGTAGACATATATCAAGAAATACTGCACAAAATTTCATGAAACTTTTCACAGATGACAATCTCAGAACATTATGATGATACTGTGAGTGTCATGTCAATTATCTTCTCATTTGCATATTAAATGAACTTTTGTTATTAGTAAAATAACTCTGAAATTCCTGCACGAAAATTGATGATACTTGCAATAAATATTGATCTGATATATATCTAATTATACTTAGAAGCATTAGGCAGTGTCAAGTTAATAAATAGCTCATTTGCATATTTTATGAAGGTTGTAATTAGTCATATAACTCCAATATAACTTCACCAAGTGTGATGGAATCTGCTGCAGATACTGATCCGACTGATATCTAACTGCAGTGTAAAGCATTTAGTAGTGTGAAATTAATTAAGGGTTCATTTGAATATTTAATGAACTTTGTAATTAGGTATATAACTCTGAAATTACGGCACCTAAGTCAGTGAAATTGGGTACAGATATTGTTTTGATAAATATCTAATTGTACTGAGAAGCATTTGGCAGTGTCAAGTTAACAAATAGGTCATTTGCATATTTTATGAAGTTTTGTAATTAGTGATATACCTCCAAAATAACTGCACCAAATGTGATGAAATCTGCTGCAGATACTGATCCGACAGATATCTAATTGTGGTGTAGAGCATTTAGTTGTGTGAAGTTAATTAAGGGTTCATTTGCATATTTAATGAACTTTGTAATTGGTGATATTACTCCAAAATTACAGCGTTAAATTTGATGAAACTTGCTACAGATGTTGATCTGATAAATATCCAATTGTACTGAGAAGCATTGAGCAGTGTCAAGTTAATAAATTAACTCATTTGCATATTTCATGAAGTCTTATAATTAGTCATTTAACTCCGAAATAACTGCATCAAATGTGATGAAAACTGCTGCACATACTGATACGACAGATATCTAACTGTGTTGTAAAGCATTTAGTAGTGTAAAGTTAATTAAGGGTTCATTTGCATATTTAATAAACTTTGTAATTAGGTATATAACTCTGAAATTTCAGCACCAAAATTTTGTGAAACGTGCTACAGATATTGATTTGATAAATATTTAATTGTGCTATGAATCATTGAAGAGTGTCAAGTTAATTTAGGGTTATTTGCATATTTAATGAACTTTGTAATTAGTGACATTACTCTAAAATTACAGCATTAAATTAAATAAAACGTGCTACAAATGTTGATCTGATGGATATCTAATTGTCCCATAAAGCATTGAGCAGTGTCAAGTTAATGAACAGCTCATTTGCATATCAAATAAAGTTTTGTAATTAGTGATTAAACTCCGAGAGTACTATGCGAAGTTGAGATTAATAGAATCTCACACCCCCAAGGACCTGGATCAGATCCCAGGTCCTTGGTGTGTGAGATTCTTTTTCTCACATGACCACAAAATGCGTTAAATTCACATTGGACACGTACAACATTATCCAAAATTGTGACAAGTCTGTCGTCTGCCACTGTACTTTGACCTGCTTACTTTGTAGTTCTGGTCTGTGTGTTACTCGTCGTGCCATTGGATAACATTTTGCGCGTGGAACAAAACAGACTGTTTATCATCCAATCAGAGCTCGTGTAATATTTACTGCAGAGTGTGGGACGGTTTCTGAGAGTGTGGGATCGATTTTTCCCACACTGTCGATCCCGCACTCCCAGCGGCCAGGAATGTGAGAAAAACCTGCTACATATAGTGATAACATATATCTCATTGTTCTGTGAAGCGCACTACTATTAATGAACCTGTTGTAAATCACGTGAGCATATTCAGTTCATATCTGGTTGATTATGCAAGCTCTTACTGGTATAGTGCCTTGACTTTAAAAAGCAAACAAAAACTTCAAACCTCCCAAAATAAAGTTATACGGTTTGCCCTTGGTATGTCAGCAAGAGCACACCTTGAATCGGTTCACTTCAAACAAATGGGATGGCTACCTGTTAGCCACAGAGTCGCATATATAAAACTCAATCACGTTCATAGAGTTACATTAGGATTAGCACCGAAATATTTGTCTGATAATTTTGTTTTAACAGTCATGTCCATAGAATGAGATCCGGACCCTATTCTATTTTTATTCAAGGTGGGGCTCGGTTTTATCGGAATAGTTTTGTATATACAGCTAGTGTTGATAGAACAAAGTTCCAAGAAATATACAGAGTATTACTTCAAATTCTCTGTTTAAAAGAAAGTTAAAGAAGTATTTTTATGAAGCAATGATTCAACGTGAGGTAAAATGATTTTGTTTTTTATTAATTGTTGTCGTGCCGATTTGCTTGTGATTTTATTTTTCGTGGGACCACAATGGAAATAAGTTTTAAACTTTTCTGTGTTATCCCAGCACTTCTGTCTTTGTCTTTTTTCTTGTTTGTACTGTATGGTAATATTTTTGGTGCTAAATCAATCAATCAATCAATCAATAACAATGACAGATAAAGACTTGGCTGCCTTACACGTACTGTGATGCAATAGAAAAGTGCCGCCGTGAGAAAGATAGAGATGCATATATATATATATATATATATATATATATATATATATATATATATATATATATATATATATATATATATATTTATATATAAGTTATATATAAGGTTGATAAACAAACAGATGCCAAACAAAGATTTGCAACAAACAGGTGCCAACAAAAACAAAACAAAAGGAATCGTTCCCCGCCTAACGTTTCAGTCGATCACAGCCACCCGATGCGTGTAGGCGGCTCTGCAGTCTATACGTAACAAATTTGTAGTGGAAATGTAATATTTTAGATTATCCTGATCAACACAGTCGTGCATTTAGCTCTACTCTAGTATTGAACACTCTACTCCAGCTTATCTTGTACTAAACAAGTATATATATATATATATATATATATATATATATATATATATATATATATATATATATATATATATACATACGAAGTCGAGCAATGTCTGGATTACTGAGTTGCTGTCAGTCCATATAGAGTTAACGTTGTGAATGAAGCGTGCCCAGTTCAGTGGTTTGTCTTGTATAGTTTGTAGAATTTTGTTCTTCAGTTTGTACATAAATATTTTAGGATAGCTTGGGGCCATTTTTGCCCCATGGCTGTGCCAAATAATTGCAGGGACTCACGTTTTGCCCAACCCCTACCAAAAGTGACAAAGCCCAACTAACCACAGATATGAAGTCATACTATCGACGTCTGCGTCTGGCAGAATTTTTCCATGAGCCAGATACTGTTGACACCCCGCACGGAATCTCAAAAGAAAAGGGCTTTTGTACCACCTCTAAATCGTGACCCTTTCTTAGAGACATACATCGCTATGGTCAACAAAGACATAAGTAACTATAAAGGCACAAATTTTGTCAGAGATAATTTACGTAGAGAGGAGGAAGCACTCAAGAAAGACCCTTTAACAAAGAAAAGATATAGTAATAAAACCGGCTGGCAAGGATTCGGCCACTGTTGTGATGGATACACTCCATTACACCACAGAGGCCAACAAACTACCAATAACCCCTTGCATTATGAACAACTCAAATCAGATCCACAAATAGAATAAACAAAATTGTAAGAAAGGCGATAGAAGAAGAATACAAAGAGGGTAATATGAACCAACAAACCTGTGACTACCTCATATGAACTAACCTAGCCCCGGCAGGTTTTACATCCTTCCCAAAATACATAAAGAAGGCATACCATTTAGACCCAATATACATAAAGAAGGCATGCCATTTAGACCCATCATTTTCACCATCAATCATCCAACACAGAAAATTTCTCAATACGTTGATTACTTCCTCCAACCCCTCGTAACAAAACTCCCATCACTGTGACACTGAAAGACATAACCCTTTTCTCCAGCGTATACGAAATCTAGGTCAAGTACCTCCGGGCAGCTTTTGACGTGACAGCACTATACACCAACATTTCGATCAAAGAAGGTATATGTGCATGCGAACAAGCCCCCAACAACAGACTGACAAATAACCCACCCACCAAAACAATAATTAAATTTCTGCGACTAATTCTGTACAATAACAACTTTACCTTTGATGGTCAACACTACCTGCAAAATTTGGCACAGCCATGGGGCAAAAATGGCCCAAGCTATGTTATTCTACATTTTTCAACCTCACACTCAACTCCACATACTCCATCTGTCTATCTGCTGTCAGAATGCCATCCCACAACTCCCGATCATAGCACATCGCCGCAGTAAAAACCTATGTGATCTGCTGGTACACAGTAACGTGTCCAGCACTACAAAAACAGCAGGTTTCTTTAAAATGCAATTCTACCAGAGGCTGCAACGTATGGAAATACTCACACTATGCAACATAATTCACAAGCACCACATGCAAAACAACACACAAAATAATACATAATATCACATGCAAACAAAGAACATAATATCTTTAATAACTGCACACGGTGTAAAAAGCAATACGTCGGAGAAACTAAGGCAGAGTCAGACTACGCTTCAATAATCACCTATCATCAATCAGGTGAAATTTGAACACCGCAGTAGCTCTGCACTTAAACCAACCAAACCATACAATCCAATATGTTGACGTAATCGGCATAATTAAGGTCAAGACACCTATGACACCATCTGCAGAAATATAGAATCCAATGGATATAAAAAATTATGCACATTAACACCTCAAGGCCTCAACATTCTTGCATGTTAAATAAACTGCCGTTCGCTGTAATGATGCAAAATACAGCGCCCTCATATATAACCAATAAATAACTCTGCCTGTAACCATCTGCGTGCCATTTACCATCCCACGCGAATACACCAGGTAAGCCCAATTACTAAAACAACCCTTAACTGCTCTGTAATTTTCTGTTTTCAAAAAGAGGTGTCCCTTTTACACATCTAAACTGTACTTGATTTTTTTCAAAAGAACACCTGATGAAGTCCGACTTCTCGGACGAAACGTTGTGCGAAGTGAAATAAAACAGCGACAACCAGAATATAATAGAGTGTGAATATTCTTCCAACAACTATTTATCGTACCACACAACTAGCAACACTGGGCACTGTCTCTAAAAAAACAAAGAACCATAACACACACACACACACACACACACACACACACACACATATATATATATATATATATATATATATATATATATATATATATATATATATATATATATATATATATATATATATATATATATATATATATATATATATATATATATATAGGGAAGGAGGGGTTGATGCTATTAGATCAGCGACCAGACATTTGGAAAGAGTGGTCCAAAATAGCAGAATAGAGAAGTTCCAGTTAAGTTCGCCGTTTACCTGAAATTGCAAGTGTTCTCTGACAGTGAGCGTCGACAGAAACATGTCTTCCTGTTGGACGTAGGCCATAGCGCTCGTAATAGAGTCGCCTGCGGGTTCTCCATTGGCCAAGATATTGCCGTTAACTTCCAGTCCGTTCTTCGTACGGAATGTGATTGCGTCCAGCAGAGTGGATTTTCCGCTACCGCTGTATGGCACAGGTTATTTCAAAACGCATTTCCAGAAATGAATGCTAATAAAAGGATGATCTATAAAAGCACTCTACTCAGGGTGATGGCAACAGGACATCGAATTCCATTCATGTTATTCATTGAAAATTTATAAAATTCCAGACAGCAGTAACGAAAAAAATACACATTTGTACACTGATGGTGACCTTGTTGTTGATGCATGGACCGTGACGTAATTCTTTGCCTCAAAATGATCATCATAATGACATCTGTCGTTAATTGCATTCCATCGACAAAGCTGCAATAAAATTAATGTTTCCAAAGAACTCCCCGACAGCACGTGAATACAAGTTGAAGTACCACATTACAGGCACCGAAAACTAACGATTACAGGTACTTGATCTTGTTTTTGTCGATCAAAAAACTTCGACTGCGAGGAATGTAACTCAATATGTTCACTAATTTTTCCGTAGAGTAAAATTTACTTAAAAAGTTGCGATTTTAAGTTATTTTCCTACCTTGGCCCAAGTATTGCTAACAGTGTCCCGGGTTGTGCATAGCCACTAACTGTAAATGAGAAAAATCTAAACAATGAAGGTCACAGAGGTCGATCACGGAACGAAAGCATAATGTGCTCTGTCTAAACAACATAAACACGATTGCAATTAATGTGGAATTATTGGACCTGCATATTTTTCAAATTTCTCAAAAGTATGAGGTGCCATACACGTCTGTATCTCTTCCTGTCTGGCTGTCTGTATGTGTGTGTGTCAAGGGTACCGATCGTGATCTCCCGCCGTATATCCAGACAAAAGAAGAAACTTAAGATGCGATCTGAATGGCGTCATGAATACATGCAATCACATGGTCACCTCTGTTAATTGATCGACAGGTTACAAAAGTGCAAAGGCTCCATAGAAATTGGTGACGATAAAAGAGCAATGGAAAGCATAATGTTTTGTAGTTCGACGAGTTGAAGGTGAGATTGATGTGATACTTGTTTACATTATTGTAAGTTGCGGGTACAGCAACTACTGCTAGTAAAACATATTAAAGCCCCTGCAGTCAAGCATTCTATTGTTGACAAAGCGCTGCATTTCACAAACTGGAACAGCCTTATGTCTACTGACCTCTGCAGATAATTTCTCTTCCTTGCTCGTTGATGTCGTCGTTTCGTTTCCATGGAAAACGGCTTCTCTTCGGCATTGTTCGCACCGTGATGCAATCCCACGTTAATGCCAGTCCATTGTCTTGCAAATGAGTCGGCGTCCGAGGCGTCTGGAACTCAAAAGACGCGAAGGAAGTCTCCTCACTATTGCAGAGCGAGTTCTTTCCGCTGTCCAGAAAACGCTGCCTGTCAGAGAGAGGGATCCCTTCATTCTCGCCCATGTCGTCTGACATTTCGCGTAGAAGCTCCGTCGTGCAAGGAATACACTAGTCCAGCGACTGTAGGCGATGTGGTGCCACCGTCGCTTCCTTGAGGTGAACTTTAATCAACGAGTGCCCGTCTCTCAAAGCACGTGACCAATGTTTTCGCTAACCAACCAGTGCATCGGGAGGAAAGTACGTCATACGTTTTATTAATAGAGGTAAACCGCTATCAAAAGAAACTTTCGAGGGAGGAGTCGTCGTTGGCATGAATATGGGTGACGGAATAGTTATGTACGAGTTTAACCATAGGAAGAGAATATTTAAAGAACGATTCACAACTGCTTTTCTGCCTTTATGAGCCAATATTAACATACCTATTTGACTGTTTATCTTATATTTTATTATCGTGACAGAAATTTACTACAGTTTGTACATATATTTACCTAGTGAAGGAAAAAAAATTGAAATTTAAGTGATACACTTCAAACTGGTATTGCACATTAACTCAGTAACCACTCATATCCACAGCTTTGCATAAGGAACGTTTTAGGGACGATAGTGAGATCGCTGCTTTAATACCTTGCGATCTTCTGTCAGGAGTGTGTATGCTTTGCTTGTTACTGTTTTTTGAATTTTAATGTTGAAGTTCTTCATTTATTGTTATCAATATCCACGATATCGAATGAACATATGCCAACCTTTTATTACGGTTCATGCATTCGCACAGACTCCAATTGTAACAGTAATTCGCAAGTAGATTTCAGACGAATCTCGTGACCAGGAACACACACATTCTTAATGCTCAAACATCTTTCTTATAAAAATAAGGATATAAAATGTTAACAACAACAGCGATGCTTATGTGCCGCGCTTAAGTTAAAAAACAAACATTAATTGCTTTCTTTATTTAAAGAAAACAATACTGATCTGAACGTTACAGTTACAGTTGACGTATCCTCCTGTCTGTAATGTTCTTCCCTTCATACAAACAAAAGATCAGGTCAATCTCCATCATCAGTGGAGTTGAATTCAAACCATGCTAGTAAACTGAAGTGAGTACACGATCCAGATAAGATCATAAACACTGAAAAAGGAGTTTCAAAACTGAAGCTACTTATATCTTTTATTCAAGCCGTTTATTACCTTCTCTGTACCTTGAAATAGAAATTTCTCAAGAAATATCTAAATCAATAAAACAGCTTTTTCACAGTGAAAGAAGGTAGACTGATCACGATAACACATCACGAGATTTGAAATTAAAAAAATATGCTGCTTTCTTTTTGTGTCAATGAGAAAGCAATACAATATTATTCTGCAACCAGTAAATTTCGTATAACCACTAACTGTAAAAGAAAAAATTATAAATAAAAACAGGTCACGGAGGTCGATTACGAAACGACCGCATAATTTGTTTTTATTAGACAACATGTGAGTAGGCTGAAAATGGTCATACAAACCTAATAAAAGAAATATGTCATAGTTGAGGCATTATGTCTATCAAAATGGTCAAACACTTTTTGTAATCTTGAAGTGCATGCGGTAACGTGATTTTCACGCCACTCATGAATCATATCCCTGCAAGGAGGACTTGCGAGAAAAATGGTTTTGCCTTCACGATTGGTTATGCCATTGGGAATAATCATAGTAATGTTTACCAGTCTTCTGTCGGCCTGTCTGTATGAATCTCAGCCTGGCTGTCTGTGTGTATGTGTGTGTCACAAGGGCTACTGACCGTGCCAACCGCACGTGTACTTATACAGAAAACGGAAGATGCTCTCTGATACCGGGTCATAAATACGTACGATCACCCAATACCCCTGCTTATTGAATAACTGAAGCACTAATAGCTATATCCACGTTCGTTACATGCAAGAGCTAATGGAAAACAGAACTGTTCTGTATCTCAACGAGAGGAGGATGATATTCATATATCATTTGCTTACGTACGCGTTTAGTTGCGGGTACAAAAACTAATGGAACACTGGAGCACCTAAGGTCAAACATTCATGTAGTTTGTTAGTTTGTATATTCAGTCAAACATTCTGTTTGTTTGTTTGTTTGTTCATTTGTTTTTTTCAACAAGTTATTGTAAGTGAAATAGTCGCCTCTCGGGCGTCAAATTTGGACACCATTAATGGGAATCAAGGTGAAGTGCAAGTGCTGTAAGCACATCCGAAAAGAGGCTGAGAAAGTATTAACCTCGTCTTATTGTGTACGTTCACTGCTGATATACAAAGTACTAAAGGAACCAGTAAAGTTAATTTTATGCAAATAGTTGGGTAATTGATGTGGCTATATGTATGACAGTGGGTATGACAAGTCAGATCAAAACGGTTATTTTGCACCCTGGATTGTACCATGAAGAAGTTTGACATTCATAAGTGAGTAACAATGCATTGTCATTGTGCAATTGTCACTCTTCATACATTTGGTCCAGGCATGAGTAATTAATGGCTTTTGACATGGAAAATTCAGAACAAAATGGCTGCCCAGTGACCATATTGGCATTTATTACATGTCTCTTATATCGAAAGTCGCGCGCTCCATAGGATTCAATGGTAACTCGTCGATGACGTCGCGGGCAGCATAATCATCACTGGACTGAAAGTGAACCGGAACTATTTTCAACTTGACAACATTTTGATGTAAAGAAAAATGTGGAAATTTCATGTGTTGCATAGGAAATCCGAGTTTAGGAAAATTTTGCAGGAAAAAATGATAAACCGCATAACAGTAGGTTAACTATATCAATGCACCATTCGATGATAAAAATCGTTCCATTTTTAACGGATTTTCATCAAAGATGGAAATAAAGCATCTGATTATCATTTGCCAATAAACTAAATATTTTCAGTGAAAACTGTGTAAGAGAGACATGTAATAAAATCATTATAGCCCAAACAAGGCACTATGTACCCTCGGGGCAGGTGACCATTTGCCCTCCTTACGTCGGGCAAATGGTCACCTACCCTAAGACACATAGTCCCATGTTTGGGCTATAATATATAATATCGCTGAATATATTGGACGCATAATATGTATGTGATGTAGCTTGTTCCCGTGGTCAATTTGAAAAAGAACTGGCATTACATGTCTGTGTAATGGCTAGACAGATGTAAAAATTGGAACAAAATGCCCATCTCTTGGCCATATTGGATCGTAGCATGAAATACTTCTATTATAATAAATCTATGTGCATATATAACTCACAGTGTATTTTCTCTGTGCAAAGTTTGGAAGTAATCGCGCGACGTATGCCTGAAAAGTAGCTTTATACATGAAAATGCAAAAAATTCGCCTGAAGACCATATTTGGATTGTATAAAAAACAACAAACAAATTGCTGTGTATATGTATGTGTAAATGCCATAGAGGAAAATCCCCACATGAATACCATTGTGTATAATTTCCACATGAATGCCACAGCGTATAATTTCCACATTAATGCCATGGCGTATAATTCCCGCAGTGTAAAATCCTCACATGAATGCCACCGTGTATAATTTCCACATGAATGTCACAGCGTATAATTCCAACATGAATGCCACAGTGAATAATTCCCACATGAATTCAAAAGTGTATACTTCCCACATGAATGCCATAGTGTGTAATCCCAGACGGTAATAACCACCACTTCATAGTAGCCCGAATATACAATCTCTGGACTAGCGTGCGCAACAAATTATCAGCATTAAATACTCAACAGCGTATTGTATGTGCACGTGAACAATTTGTGATTGGAGTATACGTGTTCAGTGGGACACAAAACCCTGAAGAACAAAAATATAAGAGCTTATGTTAGACTACACTTTATATTCTTTGTAATAGAACTGAACATTTTGAAAGCGGTAAGGAAAATGCCGTGATGAGGTTCGTTTGATATACAAATTTAATGATATACAAATTTAAGTGCTCGTAGGGTACGACGGCTCTCTGGCGCCTTGCATATTTTGCGTTAGGCCATGGACACTTAACACAAGTTATAACATTTGCTATAAAGTCATTTCAAACGGAAATATGTTTATTGTGAAAATGATACAGCGAAATGATCCATATGTAGACTTGACGAATTCGAATTGTCTTTATTTTCGCAACCTAGGATGCAAATTTTATTGTCAGAATAACCATACTTAAACAAGAACTTTCCCTTTAAAAGCCGGATTATCGTAAATCTGTGCAAATATAAATAAAACACGCTGCAGATCCTTTATGCCCTGTTTGGTCCCATTATCAATCTTACATATGATGTTTGTAACTATATAGTGACTAAACTTGAGTCGAAAATAAACTGGAGAAAATGTTCCCTTTTGAGGGAGAACGGATATGTTTTAAATGTGTTCCCTGTACGACTATTTGACCCCTCTTTGCATATGTCACGAAAATGCCCATCATGATTATTCAAACATTAATTTATCATACGGTCAAAGTGATGTTATGAGAATTCAAAAACTTCCGCCCCGTGTATGCAAATGGCTTTCTCATCAGTAATCCCCTATTGTGCGCCAACGGTCCTGTAACTTCCCCTTTAATGATTCCCATTGAGACAGGTCAAGAAAGTAACGTATGTTGTACCAAGTAAATCGTCATGAATATTATAGACTTTACTCAAAGCCCGCATTGGCATTGCAAATATCATCTCAAACTTACACATTCAAAAAATAAGTTTGAAGCTGCAGTCTTCAATACTTTACATCGCACACAGGAGAAGGCGAGGTAGTTTGTAATCGGCAACTGCGTTCTTGTTCCATCACAGAGTCAATAATCGAATTCGCTTGTAAATTTGCGTTGTCGTTTTCGTGAAATCAGAATATCTGGATGACAACTGAGACATGCTGAATATCTTGAGAAGTTGTCCATCTAGCTTTGAAGTCGATTGTTAAGTTACCGTGTTATTTCAATAGGAGCATTAATGACAATTTTTTTCTTCGAATTCTTAGCTATTCAGAAGATGGCAACGCCTTTTAGTATATAGTCAACTCTAAGACTTGTGATGGTATGTCTTAATTGTTATTCACACCAACTTCCATTGCATCGCCAGGAGAAGTGTCACACTTTCACATATTTTTGCGATGACTTAGTTTCAGATACGTTCTACCAAGCAACAGCAAGTACGCTATCAGCTGAAACCCGACGGCAAGTATGAGTAGCATTGTCACATCCATGGGAAAATGTTTCTGAAACAAAATGTCAACGGTATGAGCAACTCAACATACAGTTGTATCACGCCAGGTTAACAAGGCTTGATGAAAGTTAAACTTTTTAAACACACACATACTTAGGTCTGTAAAAACATCCATCCAACCATCCGTCCATCCCGGAAGCACTAACATGCATACATACATAGAGAAAAGAGATATACAATCAGATTATATATATATATATATATATATATATATATATATATATATATATATATATATATATATATATATATATATATATATATATAAACTTGACCGACAAGCGGGAGGTAAAATCACTTGTAAAAGAGCAGAGGATAAAAACTGCAACAAGTTAAATGGATACGTAAAATACTGAATGGCCAGCGGGAGATAAAAACACTTGCAAAATCGCAGAGAATACAGCATGAACGTTTCGGGTACAACCCTTCGTCAGCACTAAAAACTCACTGAGGAAATGTGGAGATAAAGGAACTAAAAAGAAACAATTAAACAAGAGAAAGATTAAAAACGTTAAATTGTTCATTGATTCTAGCTGGTGCTAAAGAGCTAAGTTTAAAAATTGTGGCCTGTTTGAACTTATGACGATTTTTTATTATTATCCATTTTTCACTTACTACAGTTTTATCCATCTTTCAAGGTTGTTTTATATATATATACTCACAGGATAAAAACTGTACATTTCTAAAACAGAATCACCATCCGGCAGGCAAATATTCTCGGTTTTATTTGAATCAACGTCACACGCTGCAATTGAGATGAATAGAAATGGGGAAGTTAAAGGTACACTGTCATCTGTTCCAATTTTGCCACAGTTACCATGGAAAGAGAAAATCTAACCAATCACTGATTTTAAGCGGGTGGCCGCTTTTTTAAACAGCGCCCTCACATGTGCATTTTGAATACCAAGGAACGCCCCTTTGACCGTATATGGGCATATTTAGATTACAGGTGACTGTATACCTTTAAATAATTAAACCTTGCCGCTGTAGCGTATTTGATTAACTGATTGTTATCAGGGACATATATATTGTATTACGATATGCTAGAGGAACTGAAAACTAAAAGTTTTATCAAATCACTTTATTGTATTTCCTTGTATGCAGCTTATGTTTCTCCAATATGTCATTTCAGAATTCTGTTTGAAATGCTCAACGAATTCCCTCATCCCATTTCTGCTCTACGGAAAATCTACCTTAAAGTTCCAATAAAATGGTCAGGTTGACCAAACTATGTAGGGGAAATTGGAGTGCTATTGGTGTCTGCACGGTGATATAATATTTTGAAACTGTTGCCACCTTTTCATTACAAGCAACTACCAGATATAAACTGAATGTGCTCACGTGTTTTAAAACAGGTTCATTAATAGTAGTACGTCTCACAGAATGTTGGATATCCAGTTAAGAGACTAGAAATTTTAGCGTTTACTCAACAGAACAACTTGACCTACTAATGTGACCCCTGAATGGAAGGAATGACTTCGAGTTTGACAAAATTACAAACTTAGCTATGAACCATTGAAATTGACTGCTGATGACTTGACATGTATTAACATTTATCATACACTACTGGACACATGAAATAATACAGTGTGACATGAATTACTGCATAACTTTTTGACTGTTATTAAGTTTTGTACTACAATTGTGCCTTTGACCTGTCTCATATAAAGTGACACAACAACGAACAAGGAGATGTTACGCAACATTTGCAGACCTCAGGATAATCACTAACCAAACACAAGAACAAAGACAGACATTGGATATTCTGACAGCAGTTCAATTGAGCACACGATGGGGAGTGGAAGAAAGACTTCTGATAAGACTAGACGTGTATACAGTCTACTGCTACTATTGTATTATGTTTTTCAATATTCCTGTCAATAAACCAAATTCCTACCAATATAATCGACACCCGTGTGAGGCGTGTAGTAAGAACAATCAGATATCTGTTATACCATTATATGTAGCACGTTTCATCAACTTTCGCAAAGTACTCTCAGAGTTAAATCACTAATTACAAAACTTTATTTAATATGCAAATGAGCTAATTATTAACTTGACACGCCCAATGCTTCTCAGTACAATTAAAATATTTATCAGATCAATATCTATAGCAAGTTTCATCAAATGTCATGCTGTAATTTTGGAGTAATATCACTAATTACAGAGTTCATTAAATATGCAAATGAACCTTTAATTAACTCCACAAAAGTACGTGTTTTACACCACGATTAGATATCTGTCGGATCAGTATCTGCAGCAGATTTCATGACATTTGGTGCAGTTATTTCGGAGTTATATGACTAATTACAAAACTTCATAAAATATGCTAATGAGCTATTTGTTAACTTGATACTGCCAAATGCTTGTCAGTACAATTAGATATTTATCAGATCAATATCTGTACCAGATTTCACTGACTTCGGTGCCGTATTTTCAGAGTTATATACCTAATTACAAAGAGTGTTCTAAAAAGAGTCAGTCCAACTACAACCATAGAAGCAGCACGTAGAGTGCGGGACCACACCAGGATCATAGCATAGATAATTTTATAAGGCAGTTCAATCAGTACTCTTTGTCTTCTAACGATCTTTATTTAAAATATACCGACGTTTCGGCAGCACACAAGTTGGCTTCTTCAGGGTAAAAGCTGACAAATAAAAGGGAGCACATACAAAGTAAAAATCAGGCTTGTAAAAGGTAAACTGAGGGTAAAATCTAAATCAAATGAAAATTACAATACTTGTGAAAACTGAAACTACAGTGAGTGAAAAAACCAAAACTATAGTAGTAAGGAACGAAATTAAAAACCAGTAGTGATTTAAAAAACTTGAAAAGCGCTATGACTAAAAATTAAAGATCAGTAAGCCGTTTGAAACAAGAAAGGTGGTTGTAACAAAGGTACAATGAAATGAAACTGACCTGGATGCGGAGAGTAGAGCTTTACCCGCTGTAGAACTATACCAGTTGAAGTGGAGGGTCAGAAAGAGCAAGTTCATGGCCGAGGGACTACTTAGATGGACAAAAGTAGTCTAAACGAAGGGGTCCCCTAAGTGGGTTCTAAAGTAGCCCCGTCATATGCCAACCTCGCGATGGCGGCTATGGGCTCTAAAGTAGCCTCGTCATATGCTAACCTCGCAATGGACAAAATTGGAAATATTATCCTTAATAAACACCCCTCAAGCCCACACAATGGCGTAGATTTATTGACGACGTCCGCTTTATCTGGATCCAGGGCCTCTCCGCTCTCTTGAAATTCCGCCAACACTGTCATGAAATACAACCTATCATCAAATTCACCATGGAACATAGCTCAAAACACATTTCTTTCCTGGATACTGATATGTCAATACAAAACAACTCTGTTCATACTTGGATCTACAGTAAACCCACAGATAAACATCCCTATCCCAACATCTTGCCACCCTAAACACACTTTCAATTCAGTCATTCGGAGCCAAACTCTTCGTTATCGACGTATCTGTTCAGACACTTCCACTTGTGACAAAGCAACAAAAGAAATTACACATCATTTTTCAAAACGAGGCTACAAATCCAAAACAGTCAAAACTTGCATTGACAAAGCCAGAAACATAGAAAGAAGCGACTTACTTGCCACCAAACCTACTGATAAGCTCCACCATAAGAGAATCCCCTTTGTTACTACTTCAACTCCACTCTTCCTAAGAAATCCAACATTATACGCAGACACTGGGGTATCATTTCCGAGGACAGAGAAATAAACAAAGCCATTCCGGAAATACCGATCACAGCCTTCAGACAACCTCCAAATCTAAGAAAAATTCTCGTAAGAGCAGATCTCAAAAAACTACCTGATCAACCCATAACAGGTGAAACTAAACACAGCGGTAACTGCAACCAATGGCGATTCATTACAGAAACCAACACAATTACCAGCTCCACTACGGGTAAAACCAACAACATCATCGGCAAAATCTCATGCAACAC
Organism: Ptychodera flava; assembly: GCF_041260155.1. Classification (NCBI taxonomy): domain Eukaryota; kingdom Metazoa; phylum Hemichordata; class Enteropneusta; family Ptychoderidae; genus Ptychodera; species Ptychodera flava. Next base: position 4,252,543 of record NW_027248280.1, read on the forward strand.
CCGGAACCTCATTTACATTATCACTTGCCAAAATGTACAAAACAATACATTGGGGAAACGAAAAGGGAACTTAAAAGACGAATTTACAAACACATATACACAATCCGCAGTCATAAACCCACCCCAGTCTCAGAACATTTCAATCAACTCTACCACAGTCCATCTCACTTCCAAGCTACTGGTTTACACAAAGTACACACCACGAATACCCGTAAAAGAAGACTGTGAACAAAAATACATTACAGAAATCGATACACTCACACCCAAGGGCATTAACCAAAGAGAAGGGTAAAGCTACTTTCCTGCGTTTTCTACTCTTCCCTTTTTCCAGCCACTTAGGGGACCCCTTAGTTTAGACTATTTTTGTCCATCTAAGTAGTTTTTCGGCCATGAACTTGCTCATTCCGACCCTCCACTTCAGCTGGTATAGTTCTACTCTCCGCACCCAGGTCAGTTTCATTCCATTGTACGTTTGTTACAACCACCTTTCTTGTTTCAAACGGCTTACTGATCTTTAATTTTTTGTCACAGCGCTTTTTAGCTCACGTGTTCACACGTGGGCTAATGTCATAGCGATGTCTGTCTGTCTATCCGTGTGTGTGTGTTTGAGTGTGTGTGTGTCTGTCTGTCTGTCTGTCTGTCTGTCTGTCTGTCTGTCTGTTTACACGATAGCTCAAAAACACCAAAACAGATCCAAGTCAGATTTGGTACTCAGGTACCATATGCTACTTGCAAGAACTGATAAGATTTTGGTCAGTGTGGCTTGCATATTAATGAAGTTATGCAGTTTTTTCCATACAATGGTTTCCCTATGGAGACGGTAATGACAGTGTAGACATATATCAAGAAATACTACACAAAATTTCATAAAACTTTTCACAGATGACAATCTCAGAACATTATGATGATACTGTGAGTGTCATGTCAATTATCTGCTCATTTGCATATTTAATGAACTTTTGTTATTAGTGACATAACTCTGGAATTCCCGCACCAAACTTGATGATACGTGCAACAAATATTGATCTGATATATATCTAATTATACTTAGAAGCATTGGGCAGTGTCAAGGGTTTAACGGTAACTCGATTATGACATCGCGGGCCGCTTAGTCATCATTTGACTGAAAGTGAACCGGAACTATTTTCAACCTGACAACTTTGGTATTGAAAAAATGTTCAAATTACATGTTTTACATAGGAAATCCGTTTTCTTTAGAAATTATGCATGAAAAATCGATAAATCGCATAACACTGAGTTAAATATGTCAGTGCGCCATTCGACGATGAAAATTGTTCTATGCTCAAACAAACCTATTGGAAACATTTGGCGTGAAAACTATGTACAAGAGGCATGTAATAAAGCATTTTAGCACAAACAGGGGACTTTGTACCCTCGAGGCAGGAGACCATTGACCCTCCTTACGTTTGGCTAATGGTCACCTACCCTCGGGCACATAGTCCCTTGTTTGGGCTATAATATATATTCCCACACTTTGAAGAAAACAGCTATGGTCTTACCAAGGTCTCCGTACTCGAACCATTGGTTGATAGACAGTGCCTCGTAACCGTACCTTGTGTATGATATGTACTCAAACCAACGCAGGTATACAGGGATTGTCCTATGAAGGTAAGGTTTAGCTTATCAGCACAACATGAAAGGATTTCACAGATTATTTTACGACGCAGAACGTTATCACAGCGATAAAATTCAATGCGAATAGAGTTCGTTTCCGTTATATCCCTTTGCCAACTTCGAATATTTACCTCTCTGTGAACATGAACATGAACATGACCATGAATATTTAATTCGATATCTGTCCATTATATTATACGACAGCAAGAACACCTCAACATAACATTCAAACAAACGTGTGTTGGCAGCCAATAGAGCATTGTATACTTTGTCTTCCTAAATACTATGGTAACTTTATATATTTAGTGTATACCCATACATGTATGTTAATATCAGTACAAATACCCGATAAAACAGGACGTGAGAAGGTTCAAGTTTCAACAGTATATCATTTGAGCTTTACAGCAGCAGACAAGTCAAACCTTAAACCATGCCAACGCTATACTGATGGGCCTTAGTCAATATTCATATCAGATGTCAGTGTTATACATACTCGACGTTGATGTAGAATCCTGTGAATATATCAACTGGCATAATTATGAAGACACTGACGGCCAAAGCTATGGCATCTGTAGTACACGCCGTGGACACCGTAAAACCTGCAATTTAAAAGTGGCAGTCAAGAAATAATAAGGATGTGATGGCATAGAACAGTTAAAAGCACAAAATGTATTTAAACGTTTTCCAGGATATAGTTGTTCGAAGCAATTGTATCCAGCAGATTTTCAACAAAAGTTGCCTGTAATGTGTGCTTCAGTAATGTCAAAATCCTATACGTTTAGAATCGTGCAAAATTTTGCGCAATTGGTTATACACTAACTGAAGCCATAGATAAGGGTTCAAAACTCATATCGTGATAATTGAAGAGCACTAATAATTAGCATAGATATGAGTTTGTTTCCATGTAAATATAGTTATTTATTTTTTAATGACGAAAGAGTTCACGATATTAACTTACCGAGTGCAGAGGCGGCAAGCCCAACAACAAATAGCAAGAACAAGTATGTGAAGAATCTTTCTATCTCGGGATTTAAACCTTAAGAAGGTAAATCACAAAGACATCTGAGTGAATATTAATATTTTTACTTCCTACTTTGTCTTTCAAAACCTTCAAGACTGGGAGATAAAATACTCAGATGTACTGCCATGACTGCTGGAAGGTAATTGGATTTTTATAAATCGTCTACTTAGACCTTTTACTGACCCCCGCCCCCTCACTCCCCGAATAGTATGGAGCGAGGCGCTGGATAAGATCACAGAAGTACGGCTATTTTTGTGGCCTATTTTATATAAGCTAACGAGTTCGCTGGTCAAAAATAGTAAAATAATAGTTTCATGGAGTTTATTACGTGTCATCCCTAAGACAAAGAAGTATTTAGCACAGAGAAAAGATAAGGATGCCCTGTCTCCAGAGAAGAGATATAACAAACCGGACTGACAAGGGTTCAATTGAATACCTCTCGTGTGTGAGGCCGAAGGAAAACAGGGTAGCGGGCTAGAAAATCGCATGGTAGGGTGATAACTGACTGATAATACGGTAGAAAATAACTGTTCTCCCCTTTTCTCTGTCCTTACACCTCAGTGTTAACCGTTATGTTCGTTAATTGAGCAGTATTGGACTTTATTTAATCCTTACCTGTCATCCAATATGAGATGGATCCTCCGAGAATTGCAACGATTAAGCAAATCGGAATCTACAATTATGAAACGTAAAAGTTTATTTAACTCTATAGAGATAATGGTTTTGCTGTATTACTTTATTTAGTTGTGCTGTTCGATAAAGTTGACGTTAGAGGTTATTTTATGAAAATCAAGAGCATGTAATACTGATCTGTACTGATCTTTTTGATTTTCCAGATGTATACAAAATCAGTGAATTGTATGGTATCCGGTAAATATAGCTTGATATAGTTGCAACATTTGACCTTTAGAATAAAACTAGTCAAGGCACATCCTGAACATCATTTACTCATAGATACGATAGGCCGAAAAACAACTGAAACCTTCACCTTCTTTTACATAATACTAACGAAGATACCTATGACGAAACATTCCATAGGAATACATACCTCCATGAGACTCTTCGCCAAGAAGTATGCGTCTGTTCTGTACATTCCACTAGAATGTTCACGAAAGAATAGGACTGCTTCTGGTTGTATACTCTGAATTAAAATTTGTTTATTTATCTTGGTCTATTGGATGCGATACTTGGGACGGAATTGTTAGATATTTACTGTGTTCGGATTTTAATAAAGTGTGTTATAAATCACACACAGGAATGGATTGGATGCTCAAACATTTAAACCCTTTGTCAATTTATGTCACCTTTATAAAATGTTCCCTAGTCAATTTTTTTCCGATTTTTGCCAAACTTTTGACTAAAAATTGTAGCAAATGAAATGTGATATCCATTTGGTCCAATATTATTTTAAAAATTACAGAAAAATTCAAAAACACTGGTTAAATGTTGCACTAAAATTTTTGTGTGAAAAATTACAGCACTCAAAGGGTTAAATAGGCATCTGGGACTCGAAGGGCAGGAGCCTTCCACAGAGTATTACTTTTAATAATTCAGAAACCTTTACTTGGACAATATCCTGAAAAAATACACTGTCAAATTTTCAAGGGTTGGGCTAAAATGAACATAGTGTGGTCACTGTTGATATCAACAAAACTGTCCCACACTTTGAAGAAAATTCAACAATTCATGTACAATAACAATCTTTAAAAGATTTTAGAAGTTTTGTTTTGTAGACTCAGAACTCAAATGGAATGCAGCTAAAGTCTGTATCATTGGTACGATACTTTTGGCTATATCGCTTGAAATATGGTCACATTATGCGTTCCCTCTCATATTTTTTTTGATATCTAACAATTTGAGAAAATAGACTGCCTTAATGAAGAATGTTTTCATTATCTGTGCAAAGGGGTTTATTGCCCTTATTTCTCAGAAGTGTTAGTGCTCAAGCCACTTTTTTTTGAACCACTGGTTGACTACATTGTGTGCTCTAACTCAGGTATATCAAGACAACATGACGACACTGATGAGTACACTTACCCGTATTGTTTGCCAGAAAGAGTCCATGCCAACCAGGTATATCATCATTGCCAACATTCCTTGGATACTACGTACGCCACTCTGCGAGTATGGGATTTGAAAGTAGGCCAAACCAATAAAAAGGGACATGACCTAAAAAGTGGGATTATACGTCATACACGATTCGTCATTTTAAAGCGTAAAGATTGCACAGTGTCATACTATAATTTATATGCACGTCTTCTCAATGTTTATCTATCATGTTCTTATGAGATCTTATTGAACTTGTTTCAATTCGCCATATAATCATGAATTCTTAATAACAATCACTCATGCACAATGCAATTTTATTCGCCATCAGATTGGAAGCAAAGTAATTGTAATTGGCAAGCGAGACCCAACTGGAAACGGTTCGAGTAAAATTTTCAACTTGGAATTCTTATAAGCTTACAGTCTTACCAAAGCCGAGTAGAATCGAACTTTCAGCAAGCCCCTGTCTCTGATCGTACGTATTGCACATCTCCACAGAAGGGCTACAAACTGTGTAAGCCAGCTGTTCTTATATCTGTTGAAATGACACGCCTGGATAAGTATGGGGTTTCTAAGCAGAGAAATACTAAGAACAGTTACAGAACACATTTTGTAAATTTAATGATAATTAATTTAATGCTAAAGGCGTGAAAGAACGATCATATACATCTTCAAGATTGTATCCACTCTCAAAACTGCGCCGGACACGTTTTTGGGTAGACTGTAAAATAGATCCCGTGTATTACAGTTCGATAGTAGCCTATCCGTGTTAAAACATGATCGCCAGACGCGCACATCGAAGTCATAGTTCTGGCATTTACCAATTGGAGTATGGCATTGTAACTTACGTTGATTCTGTAACGCTTTCAACTTTTTCTGGAAAAAAGCACATGAAAAATGATATTCAGAAGTTCTATCCCGGTTTTCTGGTGTGCAAAAGCACGTGTGTCAATGGATTACATAATAGCATACATGCATATGCTTCCAAAAGTATCCTTCTATTGCAGCACACTGTAGTCTATTCTGAATTACCATGCATCTCGGGGCCAGTTTTTTCAAAGTCCCAATATTTAAAACTAATGATCTTCTTCTTGTCCTTCTTACTTTGAATTTCGTGGGCTAAACTAGGTTTTGCCGTCATATATTTGTAAAATCAAAAGTTTTAATTTCTCCTTCGAGTAACCACAGACTGCAGAGACCACGTTTGCATTTCAAATATAAGTAGATTTTATGTTCTTCCTCTAATAGCACAAGGTTACAGTGACTGACGATTTTTTCCTGGTTGTTAGAAGCTTTTGCATCGTTAACTTTCATATAACAAAGGTTTATATTTTTGGAAGATAAAAGTCACTATACTCTGTTGTGATGATGTAGATTCTCTAGAACATAGGTTTTTAAAATGCTCAATTGCGTCCAGATACCGGAATAAGCGGATGAAAAACATCACCAACAGATTTACATGGAAAGTGATTGAAATATCACTATCAAATATTATTTTAACAGACTGTAAAGAGAGTAAAATCACAGGCATGCAAAGAAAATCTGTAAGATTTGTAACTGTAGTTGCAAAATTAAGCATGATTTCGCAAATTTTAAATTGCAAATTTTAATGTTCCCGTTGAAATAGTTTTCAAAATGAACTCGATATAAGGTATAAACTTACGAAGGAGGTAATCATAAGGTTGAGGTAAAACAAGCGTTTCAGAGAATTAAAAAAATAATGTAACAGTAATACATCGATGTTGTTTCGCGTAATATGTCAAATGATATACAGGAACATTTCCAAATAAGTCTAAAGTTTCGATTTGAGGCGAGTCTTTCATTTGAATTTGTACTATCCTTTAGAATATATATTATTGACAACTCTATTATCCCTCCTGCACCCAGCCATTCATACACCGACACGACTAACATATTAACACTCTTACCATGATTGACTTTCTCTGTGTTCTGCCTTTAAACATTTGGTCGCGAAGAACTTCTTGAACTTTGTTGTAGTAATTTGATTGTTCAAAACAATTGCATATTGTCTTGGATAGATAAAGAGAATTTGTACAATGTTAAAGGAAAGAATGTTTTAACATGAAGAAAAATGTAAATACAATCACGTTGGAACTATTTTGGGAAAATTGGATCTTCTTATTTTTTGAATTTCTCAAAAGTGTTAGGTGCCCTACAGCTGAACGTTGTAATATTACAAATTACTCATAAAAACAAGTAACTTAAAAAGAAAAGCAGATAAGCTTACATTTGCAGATTAAACCGACATTACTTCACCATCCAATTATCCCAAAGCAGTCCCGATTGTGTTTAGTCTATGAAGATACTTTTAACGAATTTCACAGCTGAATACATTTTTCAGAAATTAAAACACACTCACAACGCCTTTCTGTGTACCAACGTTGAGTTTACATCCGGAAACTAATTTTGGTCCTGAAAATGGAGTTACAGAGGCAGTATGCATTGCGTTCACCACCAATTCGATAGTCTGTTTCCCTGCCTTAAAGTGTCGGAAAAGTTATGAATACTTCTCGGTTCTCCTTTTGTTAGAGTTTCAAACTGTTTAACTTATTGGCTTTCATCTTGTTCTGCCTGTAGCCAATAGCCAAAAGTCAATAATGAAAATATTTACGCTTCAATATTGGTAATTACACGACTAAATCAAATGATATGATGCACTTAGCATGCTTGTCTAATGCAAATCCTACCTGCTGGATGTCTGTATCTGGAATATCTGGGTCGGTTGATAATTTTTCTATGAAATAGTCAGCAGGATTATAGGTTTCTGGACAGTTGTAGCCGATACCACTGAAGTATTCTACCAATTCGTCTCTTGGACCCATGTAAGCACAACGCCCTTCACACAGCATCAGTATACTGCTCATTGACAAAAGTCGAAAGATAATCAGAAGTTTTTTGTTATTCTTTCCCTGGAACATAATTATTATTCTTAAAGCAAAAGGTACACACATAGGTCTATTCATAAATATATATATATATATATATATATATATATATATATATATACATAGTTTCGAGCATAGATATACATATATACTCACATAAATACATACATAGAGACATAGATACATACACACATATATATACGTAGTTTCGAGATACATATAAATATACATAAATTACTCACATAGATACATACATAGAGACATAGATACATACATACATACATACATACATACATACATACATACATACATACATACATACATACATACATACATACATACATACATACATACATACATAGACAGACACACAAACACACAGACAGACACACACACACGCAAACAAACACAGACAGACACGCAAGAAACACAGACGGACAGATACTGACACACACAGCCAGACAGATACACAGCAAGACAGACAAGATATCGACCCCCCCCCCCCCCGAAAAAAAATAGGAGCAATGAAACAAAAACAAGTTAATGACAGTATATACATTGTACTTACTTATCTAGATGTTGAAATATTTCTGACGATGGCTGGTGAATAGAGCATATAATAGTATGTCCGCTGGTCGATAAATCACTCAATTTGCTGGCGACAACTTCCGCCATGAATTTATCGAGTCCTGTTGTAGGCTCATCACAGATCAATATGGGCGGGTCTGTTAAGATCTAACGATATAAAATTATAAACATTTATACAATTTTGTTTTCATTTATATACTCTTTGCCAAAAGCAAAATCAATGTGCATATTGTTTCTTTGCGAGTGTTTGCGGTTCATCTTTATACCTTTATTTTTGTTTACTCGTCCGATTAGTCTCTTACGTTTTTCATTTTCGTTTTAAAAAGTGATGTAGTGTGTTTTAATGGAGTTTTCGTTAATAATTCTATCCGGGTAACATGAGCGCTGTTGTATTCAACCTAAAGGTCTAAAGACTAGAGATGATTATATCGTGCGCTTGGCAAACGAATCCATCACCTGCGATCTTAAACCCCTTCCCCGAATCGACGACGATATCATGATTTCAACTCCCTAGGAACAGGATTTTCCCACGGCTATACAGTTTCATGATCTTACTGCCGATATTATTCACTGTAATTTAAGTGGAGCTAAATCGGCATCAAAAACCGCCCGTGTATTCACTATTGTCACACAGTTGGATTAATTGTCCACTGCCCTCTACGGCGTAAGTCGATGAAAACTCAACGCTTTCGCAAATTAAACGCAAATAATGTATGAGTGAGAAAACAAGTTTAGGTAGAACGCGCCTCGCGGACAGACATTCGGACTCTCAAACTCTTACAATACTTTTCTGATCTACCACTTGTTGGGGTTCATTTTAAAGCTCTTGCTGAAAGAAAACATTTTACCGGCTTAATTTTTCACAATTCGAAAATTATATTTTTTCCCATGGAGTTAACACAGGAATGGTGACCATTTTGAATTTCAAATATCGGTTAATCTTGGGATATTTATTTCCCCAGTACTGAAATTGGCTCGGTGAGCCCCGATTTTTAGCTCACGTGTTCGCACGTGGGCCTATGCCATAGCGATGTCTGTCTGTCTGTCCGTGTGTGTGTGTCTGTCTGTCTGTCTGTCTGTTTACACGATAACTCAAAAACGCTTAATAATGAACCTGTTGTAAAACACGTGAGCATATTCAGTTCATATCTGGTTATTCTTGATTTTGAAAGAGAATAGTTGAAAGATTCCTTGGGGGAGAGTTGGAGCAAAAGTTGAAATCTTTCACTTTGAGGCACTTACTACCTTAAGAAAAAAATATTTGAAGACGAATTAACGAAGTTAGCCTTTTTGTAATGAATGTACCTATGGAAACAAATACTAAGTAGCATACATCTGACGCCAAACACTCATGTTGACTGCATGATTCAAAATTACTTCCTGCTCCTGCTGCATGACCCGCTTATTCGAGTCAGTAGACAAGGCTTATTTCTTCCGGGGTTAGACGTCCCTCCTTGTATCATATACAGTGGTCTGAATTGCGGATTGATGTTTCACCCGGACATAGCTAGGATCACAATCATAGTGTTCATGAATGATCAATGATACTGATAAAGGATTGTAAAGACTGACCTCCGCTGCCAAAGAGTCTTTTTCTCTCGCCACCCGATATCCCGTTGGCAGTGCCTGCTTCACCGATCCTAGTGCTGGCGCAATCCGTAAGACCAAGCTGGGTGGAAAATGACAAATTGTATAAGCGTTTTGACGATACACATGTAGATTTTATCTTTCATAGCGACGTTTATCGAAAGCCTTAAGTCAATGATAATTCCCACCCAAAAATATTCAGATGAATGAAACAAAACACACGGCGGCGGCGAGAAGTATAGAGTGAACAGGGGGGGGGACATTTAATATGGTCAGTCTCGAGTATTATGTAGGTAGAGAATTTCTAAAATTTCTTTAAAACGCTGTCTAGAGTATTTATGTAATGTATGGAAGATGAACACGCAAGCGTCAGGATAGGATAGCCTTCGTAGACTGTTAATATTACGATTGTTTTCACTAAACCTTTGTCTTTGTTTCAATGTGAGCCTTAGAAGTAATGTGCGTAACATCCCAGTATCGACAAAAAAGTGTACAGCTTTAGATTTCATGCCAAATTTGGGGAGGAAAGTCTCTTCAGCGACATCAATAAGACCGAAGCAAACAAGTGGAGGAATTTGATACATTGCGAGTTTCTTGCGCAAGTTTTCAAGTTTCGCGTCTTCCTTTCGAATACTGATTGGTAAATATGGAATAACCGATACACATAGGTTTCTTACCTCTCCTATTACTTCTTCAACTCGTTCAAGTCTCTCCTTTCCGGTTATTTCCCGATCCATTCTTAACATTGCCTGAGAGAGAGAGAGAGAGAGAGAGAGAGAGAGAGAGAGAGAGAGAGAGAGAGTGCGTGTGTGTGTTAATCGGCGAATATATAAAACTGAACGAGCAGATTTTTGAAACGGCGGGTATAGTCAGACAGAGGGAAGGTATTGGCGAATATAAAATTGAAGAAGCAGATTTTGGCAATGACGGGTAGGTCGAGCCTCGATTGGAGATCTAAAACAGAACACAATCAACAATAATAGCGCTATTGTGTCAGGAAAGACGTGAATAGAGACCTAGACAGAGAAAGAAAGTTAAATACACAGACGGACATATGTATCAAGAGAGTCAAATACATTTTAGCATTAACTCATATACCTGAAATTGCAAGTGCTCTCTAACAGTGAGCGTCGACAGAAACAGGTCTTCCTGTTGGACGTACGCCATATCGCCGGTGATGGAGTCGTCTGCGGGTTCACCATTGGTCAAGATATTGCCGTCAACTTCAGTCCGTTCTTCGTACGGAATGTGATTGCGTCCAGTAAGTGGATTTCCGCTACCGCTGTAAGCCACAAAATTAAAAAAAAAACGTTTAAGCGACCAGATTGTCAGATATAAATGTTAATAAAAGACTGACCGATAAAGGATGGTCGCAGTAGGACACAGAATTCTATTTTTGTTATCTAATGAAAAGTCTATAAAATTTCTGACAACAATAACGAAAACATACATATTTGTAACTCGATGGTGACCTGCTGTGAATGCATGGACCGTGAAGTTATTCGTCGCCTCAAAATGATCATCTCAATAACATCTGTTATGAATTGCATTCCGTCGCCAAAACTGCAGTAATACTTTTGAAGAACTCGCCGATACCACCGTGACGTAAATACAAGTTGAAGCACCACGTGATATGCACAGGAAAGTAACGATTATGGTGGTGGATATCGTTTTCCCGATTATAAAAATTCAACTGCAGGGAATGTAACTTGATACGTTCACTGACTTTTCCACTGATTTTTCCATTGACTACAGTCTAGAAAAAAATCTTGATTTTAAGTGAAATCAAGATGTAGTATACTACCTTGGTCCAAGTATTGCTAACAATGTCCCAGGTTGTGCATAGCCACTAACTGCAAAAGAGTTGAATAGAGTTGAATATAAATAAAAAAGGTCACAGAGGTCGATCACGGAACGAAAACATAATATGCTCTGAATAAACAACGTATAAGAAGACTGAAATCGGTCATACCTAACAAGAGAAGTCACAGTCAAAGCATGGTGTCTATCAAAATGGCCAAACATGTTTTATAATCTTGATACGTATATAATCTTTTATAATCTTGATGCGGCGGCACCATTTTTCACGCCACAAACAAATTAAATCCCTGCACGGACTGACGGCTTGTGTGAACACGATTCGCCATCGTAACGGGCTAATTATTAATCGTAATTATTATTACTTTCCATTTTGTCAGTCTTCATGTCAGTCTGCCCGTCTGTAGCTCTTCCTGTCTGGCTGTCTGTATGCGTGTGTGTCAAAGGCTACAGATATTGCCCTTCCATCGTATCATGTTACAAAACAAGAAAAATGCAATCTGATTCTTGCGTCATATTAATACAGGAAATCACATGAACACCTCTGTTAATTGATCGACAGGTTACCAAGGTGCTACGGGCTCTATGCGAATTGATGAATAGCAATGGAAAGCATGATGTTTTGTAACTCTGCGATTGGAAGATGATATTGATACGACGCATGTTTGCATCATATCAATAGTTATAAGTTGCGGGTACACCAAACTAGACAGGTAAAACAATTGAGTCAAACTTTCTATTTTGGGGAAAAATGGCTGCATTTCATAAACTGGAACAGTATTCACTTTACTTAACCTCTACAGACAATTTCTTTTGCTTGCTCGTTGATGATGTCGTTTCGTTTCCATGGAAAACGGCTTCTCTTCGGGATTGTTCGCACCGTGATGCAATCCCACGTTAATGCCAGCCCCTTGTCTTGAAAATGAGTCGGCGTCCGAGGTGTCTGGAACTTAAAAGACGTAAAGGAAGTCTCCTCACTATTGCAGAGCGAGTTCTTTCCGCTGTCCTGAAAACGCTGCCTGTCAGAGAGAGGAATCCCTTCATTCTCGCCCATGTCGTCTGACATTTCACGTAGAAGCTCCGTCGCGCAAGGAATACACTAGTCCAGCGACTGTAGGCGATGTGGTGCCTCCGTCGCCCTATACTGAGGTGAACTTTAATCTCCGGTCTCCCAAAGCACGTGACCAATGTTTCGCTAATCAATCAATGGGATTGGGAGGAGAGCACGTCATACGTTTTCGAGGAGTGAGGAGCCATCGGCATGGATATTAGCGGATAAATATTTTTGTAAGAGGTCAACCACAGGAAAAGACGATTTAAAGAATGATTCACAACTGCTTTTCCGCCTATAGGAGCCAATATTAACATACTTATTTGACTGTTTACCTTATGATTCATCATCTTGACAAAACTTTACTAAATTTTGTACTTATCAGATATGTTTTACCCGGTGAAGAAAAAGGTCCTCCTTGAAATTAAGTGATACACTTCTTACTGGTTATGCTACACAAGTTCAGTAATCACTCACTTGTCTGCACGTTTCATTGGAAACGTGCGAGTACAGGAGGTGAGATCGTTTCAATAGCTTGCGAGTTTCTGTAACCAGCGTGTTCAGGCTTCGTTTGTTAGTAATAAGGCTTTGAATTTTCATGTTGAAGTATTCTATTTATTTTTACCAATATCTAGGATACCAAATGAACATATGTCAACTTTCCATTACGGTTCCTGAATTCGCACAGATGGACCGTTGGTAAGACAAAATTGAAAGGCTTGAGAGTCGACTTCAGACGAATAACGTGACTAAGAACACACTTTCCTAATTCACAAACATCTTTCTCGATGAAATAAGAATATAAATGATACAAACAATCTTTTCAATATAAATTGCCCTTTGGTAACTTACGTAGCCAGATCTGACCGCCACATATATACTTTCACCCCGTTCGATGAATAATTTTATGACACGTGACAGCGATGCGATTATTTTAGGTCAAAACAAATATCGATTTTTACAGTTTTTTAGGATAATTATCTTTGATCTGAAAGTCACAGTTTACAAAGTATCTTTCTGCCTACAATGTTAGTTTTGTATTAAAACACCGACTGGAGCAAACAAAAGATACGGAAATATCGATTAACTAACGCATGCAGGACGGACATCAAATTTAGTCAATGTTTCGTGTACAGAAGCAACCAGAGTCCATTGTCTTAGGCAACAACCAAAACCTAGTTTCCAGTATGGCTCGTCAAGGGATGGCAAAGTGATTGAAATAACGTAAATTTTGTTCATGTGAAGAGCAATTGTATTCGACATTTGAACATTTTCTAAATACATTTCAAAGAACACAGATTCTAAAATGCAACAAATTAAACAATATCAAATGCGAACAATCCTCGGAACAAAAATGGGAGTGCTTACATGAGACTGAAAATAAATTCCTTTCAAAAGATTGTTATTGCTACTATGTTATGTAATAGAGGTGCATATGGAAATTCTTGAGGTATGCTTACTACGTTAAATAAAGGATTTGAAGTGGCAGGCACATCGAAACCAGGTACATGTAAATTATTTATGCAAAGTACCTGAATGACTATTTCCCATCATGAATGGCGTACATGTTTATCTGTAAATTGTTACGACGTATCTTGCGCTCTGCCCAAACGATTTCAAGCACTTACTAGTCATCTCCCATTGTCAACTGAGACTTGTTGAAATGATTCTTTTTCAGAAGATTTGAGCTCATTCTAGCTACCTTGACATTGCAGAATTTCATAAACACTTCTGTCAATTATTTCAAAGAACTTCACCCCATGTAACACATTGGTCTAGGCACGAAAGTCTGTCATGTTTGTGGCATTGACTCCCATCGACGTACATTAAATAAGTCTGTGCAGCACCCAACTACAACCCTCCTAAGAAAGCAGACGGTGCTACTGTCCTCAAAGGGCCAATGGTTATAGCTTTTGTATGTATGTTTATTATATTTGTTTCATAAATGTACTTTTTTGACAAAAGTAGTTAAAATACAACGTACTGTCTGATCAATACATCGAAGTGTCTACCAATGCAGTGTTATTGAATTCAAGTCGAGAGGTCAATGATCTCATTAGAGTCTGACACAATATTGAAATCGCTACCACCAATTTGGAATTTTTGAAGTAGTATTCATCGCATCGCAATTACTAAGCAGTGACTGCAATGAAGCCGACGGGACTGAAAATATTTCCTAGTGAATTTGCACAGGTCAAATGCTAGAAAAACCCGTTCGAGTGTATCAGGTATGTGTCTATATATAACGATGAAAGTTTCCAAGCATTCACGTCCATTGAGAATTTTAACCAATAAACCATTTAGAATATTTTGCACTTTACATCGGAACAGTACGGCACGGCGTCTACATTTTGATGTTTACGTATGGAGCCTTTTTTTAGAAGTCGTATCTCCGTTTCCCAAGGATAGTACAAAATC
The DNA here is from genome assembly GCF_041260155.1 of Ptychodera flava. Lineage (NCBI taxonomy): Eukaryota > Metazoa > Hemichordata > Enteropneusta > Ptychoderidae > Ptychodera > Ptychodera flava. Next base: position 4,267,613 of record NW_027248280.1, read on the forward strand.
ATTAATCTAAAAATCTGACGTGTTCGCCACCGACTATTTTAAATGACCATGCCAAAGATACTACTCACTGTATATTCCAATCATTTAGGGGGGATTTGTTATAACCCGCTTTTAGATACAGAACGGTTCTTAAAATGGAAGCAAAATAAAAAGCCCAATATTATGCCCTTCAGGGAGTTTAAGGAGCGACACTTCAAAGCATACATATATTTTTTACAGCAAAATAGTTTATTTGTCTAATACATTAACTTCCGCGAAAATATATACTTAAATCCTTAACTAACATTGTAAACTCTAGCTCAATTATGTGTAAATTGAAGGATTATTGTTGGCAACTGCAATAGCTCTTTCCACGTCTCAATTTCGCTATATGTACTGAGAGTCTTTAAGAGATATGTATTTGCCATTTCAAATGCTCAACATTTCACCACATTTTCCTCTCTCTGTACAGGTATGGCTCTACCGTAGAAAACAATAAAGTTGAATTCAAGCTATGTCAGTAAACTAGTAAACGGAATACACCAATCCCGATAAGATCAAAACACTGGTAAAGAGTATCAAAAATTACAACTACTTAAAGCTTTTAAGCAAACAATTCATCACCTTCTTTGAACCTTGAAATGAAAATATCTTTAGAAATATCTCTATCCATAACACGCCTATTTACAGTGAAAGAAAGCAGATTAATTATAATAATGCATCACGAGATTTGAAATTTAAAAAATGTGTAACTTTCTTGTTTGTCTGCGTGAAAGCAATGCAAAATGATTCTGCAACCAGTAAATTTCGCATAACCGCTAACTATAAAAGAGAAAAAATATATTTAAAAACAGGTCACGGAGATCAATTTCGAAACGACCGCATAATATGCGTTTATTAGACAACATATGAGTAGGGTGAAACAGGTCCTACCTAATAAAAGAAATATGTCATAGCTGAGGCATGATGTTTATCAAAATGGTCAAACATTTTTTATCCACAAAAAAACATACATAAATCCTTAACTAACATTGTAGACTCTAGCTAAAGTATATGTAAATTGAAGTATTATTGTTGGCAACTGCAATAGCTCTTTCCACGCCTCGATTTCCCTATATGTACTGAGAGTCTTTAAGAGATATGTATTTGCCATTTCAAATGCTCAACATTTCACCACATTTTCCTCTGTACAGGTATGGCTCGACCATAGAAAACAATAGAGTTGAATTCAAGCTATGTCAGTAAACTAGTAAACGGAATACACTAATCATAATAAGATCAAAACACTGGTAAAGAGTATCAAAAATTGTAACTACTTAAAGCTTTTAGGCAAACAATTCATCACCTTCTTTGAACCTTGAAATGAAAATATCTTTAGAAATATCTCTATCCATAACACGCCTATTTACACTGAAAGAAAGCAGATTAATTATGATAATGCATCACGAGATTTGAAATTAAACAAAATGTGTAACTTTCTTGTTTGTCTGCGTGAAAGCAATGCAAAATGATTCTGCAACCAGTAAATTTCGCATAACCACTAACTATAAACGAGAAAAATATATTTAAAAACAGGTCACGGAGATCAATTTCGAAACGACCGCATAATATGCGTTTATTAGACAACATATGAGTAGGGTGAAACAGGTCCTACCTAATAAAAGAAATATGTCATAGCTGAGGCATGATGTTTATCAAAATGGTCAACACTTTTTATAATCATAAACGTATGCGGTAACGTGATTTTCACGCCACCCGTGAATCAAATCAATGCAAGAAGGACTTGCGAGAAAAATAGTTTTGCCATCACAATTGGTTATACCATTGGTTTAATAATCATAATAACGTTTCGCAGTCCGTGTGTCGGACTGTTCGTCTGAATCTCAGCCTGTCTGTCTGTCTGTCTGTCTGTATATGTGTCAAAGGTTAATGGTCTTGCCCTTCCCATGTGCGCTGTTACAGAACACGGAAGATTCACTCTGATATCGGGTGATGAATACGTACAATCAGCCAAACACCTCTGCTAATTGATTGACAAGTAGCTAAAGCGCTGAGGGCCATATCAGCGTTGGTTAATATGAAACAGCTGATGAAAAGCAGAATTGTTTAGTAGCTCAACGAGAACATTATGGTTTTATATGATACTCGTTTGCATAATAGTAAGTTGTGGGTACACACTTTATTTATAGAGGAAAACAAGCATAAAGGAGACTTTCATGAGAGGAGGAGCCGTACGAATATATTTGATCGACAGAAAAAAAAGACGTGTAATAGAATCAATCACTACTGCATGCCTAAATATGAGCCGATATTTACTGAGACGTAATTATATATTCAACTGCAGACCTTGTGTCTCATTATTAAATTGAAAAGACTTTACAATTTTTGCTTTCATCAGAATTTGTCTTCCATTGCAAGCTAGTTATCTCAATCTCAGTAACCACTTATAGGTCCTGCAGCTCGAGGAACCTTCGGCGAGACTTTGTAATAAATGACTTTGGTTTTAAATGTGGTCTTACAGCATATACTTTCACATCTTTCAATGAATAACTATGACAGAGTGAAGGTTACATGCCATATCAAAGGCCAAGCAAGGTCAGGGATTTTAGTCGAAAGAAAACAAAAAGTAAAAGAACTCGATTTACAAAACTCTTAATTTCTTCAAATGTCAACATAACCAGCCCTAAAGAAGGAAAAAACAGATACTGAAACAACGAAAAGAAAACCTGTGCAGGATCACAGTCAAATTTGACTATGGTTCCGAGTACAGCAGCGACCCTCCCTTCTCGTCATCACAGACAACAATAATCAGAACTTTATTATAGCTCGACTTGTGTTCGCAAACAAAATATCAGCATCAAATACTCAAAGGCGTATTGTTTGTGCACGTGAACATTTGAGATAGGACTATTTTGGAAGATATCTTTGTGGGACAAAAAAAAAAAAAAACAAACTAATTAAAGCATAAAAAATGAGTAAAATTCTGAACAACAGAAATGTGAGAGCTCATGTTAGACTACACAGTCATACATTCGTCGTAATAGGACTGAACATTTTGAATGCAGTAAGGGTAGTGTCTAAATTAGTTTGATACAAAAATTAAATGTAAATATCCTATTATCAACAGCATCCATTTCAAAATTGTCATTGTGCATCTTGCGTTCTGTACAAAAAGTTTCAAACACTTACTATCGGCTTTTCATTGTTTCCTGACACTTGCCGCACACGATTTCAGTTACGAATATTGATTTACACTTGTTTCCAGTCTTGAAATTTAACTTAATGCAACACCATTCATCGCTCAACAGTGATGATTTGTTTTATTTGAATTGAATTCACCGGTGTAATTATTACACTCCCACTACAGTCCAATTATCAAAGCAAAATACACTGTTGGGTCGACGTTAAAGCTGTCTATGACGTAATTGTCTCAGAAAAAGATGAGTTCATACATCTACGTAAAGTTGAAGACATCACCAGTATTACATTGATGAAAAACAGGCCTTTCAAAAAGGTCAACATGAGCCGATGATGCAATAAATCTATTTATTCAAGAGAAATATTTTTACAACGAAATTTATTCAGGTAGATAACTAAATCGACTAGGATCTTACTGGTTTCAGCAGCGGAATCACAATAGGGGTGAGCCAATAAGCTCGTGTAGAGTAATATTGGAAATCAGATTTTGATTCAAAGTGATAGGTCACTATTCATAGCACTTGATTTGTTTGATTAACATTTTGCCGAGATAGTCTTCTTGATCACAGGTCAGGGAAGGAGTAAGCACGTGCTTGTATGACACGGCGGCTCGCTGGTGCCTTGCATATTATGCGTTAGGCCATGGATCCTTGACACAAGTTATGACGGTTGCTGTGATTTCATCCCAGACGAACATGAATTTATTGCGAATATAACACAGTGAAAGTCTCCAAATGTTGACGAACTCGAGTGGTCTGTATTTTTTTATCTAGGTAGGATGTAAACATTATATTTAATGATTCCAATTGAGACTGGTCAAGAAAGTAACGTACGTTTTCAAAGTAAATCGTGATGAAAATTATTTACTCAGTGTCTGCGTAGCATATTGCCAGTATCATTGCACATTTATATATTCAAAAAGAAAATATTTGCAGTATTCAATACATTTTACATCGCACACAGGCGAAGGAAAGCGTCCCTAGGGGTAGCTTGTAATCCCTAGGGGTAGCTTGTAATCTCTAGGGATAGCTTGTAATCAAATGTGTTCTTGTTCCATCACAGAGTCGATGAATTCGCTTGCAAATTTGCGTTGTCGTTTTCGTAATATAAGAATATCGAGATGGCAACTGAGACATGCTGAATATCTTGAGAAGTTGTTCATCTAGCTTTGGAGTCGATTGTTAAGATACCATGTTGTTTGAAGTAGAAACATTAATGACAATATTTTTTCTTCGAATCTTCTCTAGCTATCCAGAAGACGGCAACTCCTCACAGTAAATATTCAACTCTTAGTGATCAAGGTATTATGATTTATACCAACTTCCATTGCATCGCCAGGAGAAGTGTCAGACTTTCACATATTTTTGCGATGACCTAGTTTCAGATACGTTCTACCAAGCAACAGCAAGTACGCTATCAGCTGAAACCCGACGGCAAGTATGAGTAGCATTGTCACATTCCGGGGAAAATGTTTCTGAAACAAGATACAATGATGTGAGCAACTCCATGTACAGTTGTATCATGTCAGCTCAAATGGCTTGATGAAAGGAAGAAGTTTTAAACGCACACATACTTAGGTCTGCAAGCACATCCATCAATTCATCCATCCATCCATCCCGGAAGTACAAACATACAACACACACACATACATACATACATACATACATACATACATACATACATACATACATACATACATACAGAAAAAGAGATAGACAATTAAACTGCATATTATATATATATATATATATATTATATATATATATATATATATATACATATATATATATATATATATATATATATATATATATATATATATATATATATATATATATATATATATATATATATATATATATATAAAGATACTCACTGGATAAAAACTGTACACTTCTAAACAGAATCACCATCCGGCAGGCAAATATTCTCGGTTTTATTTAAATCCACGTCACACGCTGCAATAGAGATGAATAGGAATGGTGAAATTTAAAAGTGAAACCTCCACATATTACTGGGATTAAAAATAAAAGTTCTAATAAATCACATTTTATGCATTACCTAGTATGCAGCCCATCTATTTCCACTGTGCCCTATGAGATTCCCATTCGAAATACTCGATGAATACACTCATCACATTTTGGCTCTATTGAAAAGCTACTTTTCTAATAAAATGGTCATGTTTAACCAACTTGAAATTGGATTGCTATTGTTGCCTGCAAGGCGATGTAACATTCGGCAATGGTTGCCATCTTTTCAATACAAAGAACTTAAACTGAAACATTTCCAGAATGTCCTGCTAACTTCATTTTACGTCAATGCTCATAAAACCTCAAGTTTCGTATCTGTCACCATACTGTAGTATTAAGGAGGAAAATATGTCAGCAGGGTTATGATATTGTTCGTTTTCAAGAAATTTTATTACATGCCTCATATATTGAACCTCATGCGCTCCATAGGATCTATGGTAACTCGTTGATGACACCGCGGGACGTATAGTCATCATTTGAATGAATGTGAACCGGAACTATTTTCAACTTGACAACTCTGGGATTTACAAATGTTCAAAATACATGTTTTACATAGAAAATCCCTTTTTAGAACATTATGCACGAAAAATCGATAAACCGCATAACAGTGATTTAAATATATATCAATGCGTCATTCGACGATCAAAATCGTACTATTTTTCAACGGATTTTCTTGTAACATGGAAATAAAGCATATGATTGTCATTTGCCCATAAAACCAAACATTTGGAGTGAAAATTATGTAAAGCATGTAATAAAAACCTTATAACCAAAACAAGGGACTATGTACCCTCGAGGCAGGAGACAAATTGCCTTCCTTGCGTCGGGCAGATGGTCACTTGCCCTCGGGCACATAGTCCCTCATTTTGAAGAAAGCAGCTATGGTCTTACCAAGGTCTCCGTACTCGAACCATTGGTTGATAGACAGTGCCTCGTAACCGTACCTTGTGTATGATATGTACTCAAACCAACGCAGGTATACAGGGATTGTCCTATGAAGGTAAGGTTCAAGTTATCATCACAACATATCGTTGCCATATAATTTTATAGAGTTAATTTCCAATATCCCTTTGCTAACTTCGAATGTTTACCTCTTAGTGAACATGAACATGACAATCTATTTTTAATTCGATATCTGTCCATTAAAGTATACATCAGAAAAAAACAACATTTAAACAAACGTGTGTGGCCAGCCAATAGAGCATTGTATACTTTGTCTTACTAAATACCATGGTAACCTTATGTATTTAGTGTATATCCATACATGTATAAGTTAATATCAGTGCGAATACCAGATAAGACAGGACGTGAGAAGGCTCACGTTTTAACAGTTTATTATTTGAGTTTACAGCAGCGGACAAGACAAGCCTTAAACCACGCCAAAGCTACAGTGATGGCCTTTTGTCAATATTCAGTGTTATACATACTCAACATTGATGTAGAACCCTGTGAATATATCAACTGGCATTATTATGAAGGTAGCGACGGCCAAAGCTACACCATCTGTAGTACACGCCGTGGACACGGTAAAACCTGCAATTTAAAAGTGGCGGTGAAGAATAATAAGGATGTGCTGGCATGGAACAGTTAAAAGTATAAAATGTATTTAAAGTGACGAGCAAATAGTTTTTCATAGCAACGGTGGTCAGAAGATTTTCAACTTTTACAAGATTTCAACAAAAGCTGCCCGTTTTGTGTAACTCATTTTTTGAAAATCCTATTCGTTTAGAATCGTGAAAACTTTGCACAATGTATTACACATAAACTGGAACCGTGGATAAAGGATTGAAAAAACAATTTGGTGATAATTGAAGAGCGCTTACAATGAGCATAGATATGGATTTTTGTTTCCATATGAATAGCTCTTTACTTTTAAATGACAAAATAATTCATGGTACTGACTTACCGAGTGCAGATGCGGCAAGTCCGGTAATGAATAGCAAAAACAGGTATATGAAAAATCTTTCAATCTCGGGATTTAAACCTTAAGATAAATCAAAACGACATCTGAGTGAATATTAATAATATACTTCCTACTTTTCTAAGAAAATCTTTTAGAGCATGAGATAAAAAATCGGTGGTAATGCCATGATTGCTGGCTGGTTACTGCAATCGTAATAGTACCTTATAGTACACACACCCCAAATGTATAAAGCAAGATGCCATATAAGATCATTATTACGGTTATTTGAATGATATATTTTATGTATTGTGACGAGTGCTCTGGTCAAAATAGCAAAACAATGGTTTCGTAGTGTTTATTGTGTGGCCTCCCAAAGGCTAAGCAGTATTTAGCACAGAGACAATAGGAATCCCACGTCTCAAAAGAAGAGATGTAAAAAACCGGACTGACTCTGGATCAATTGCATACCTCTCGGGCGTGAGGCAGAAGGGGCGACATTGGGAGGGAGGAAGAGAGAGGAGAACAGGGTGATAACAAATTGACATAATGAGAGAAATTAACAGTTTAAATATTAACATTTATCCCTTTTCTCTGTCTCTACACTTCTATGTTAATTGTTATGTTCATTAATTGAGCAGTATTGGACTTTATTTAATCCTTACCTGTCATCCAATAAGAGATGGATCCTCCGAGAATTGCAACGATTAAGCAAATCGGAATCTACAATTATGAAACGTAAGTCTGTATAATTCCATATAGATTTGTTTTGTGTTATTTGTTTACTAAATTGTCACATGATTTCAGGAAAATAAAGAGAGCGTAATACTGATTAGTCTGCACGTTTGATTGTATAGAAATATCTTAAATCCGTCAATTGTATGGTGTCCTGAAAATATTTCTTTATATGTATTTATTAGAACTTTGCCCTTTAAAGCAACTAGAATTTACTCTAAAATATGAAATTGTGGGCAGAAAAACCACTGAAACCAAATTATTTTACATAATACTAACAAAGATGCTCACGACGAAACATTCCATAGGAATATAAATTTTTTACTATAACCCAAACGGGATTTGAACCCCCACACACTCACGGCAACATTCCATAGGAATACATACCTCCATGAGACTCTTCGCCAAGAAGTATGTGTCAGTTCTGTACATCCCACTAGAGTGTTCACGAAAGAATAGGACTGCTTCTGGTTGTATACTCTACAGTGAAAAAAATCAGACAAAGAAAAGGATTGGGGTTCTTGATGTTCAAACATTTTTCAAATAATTACCAGGGATTCAAAGGGCAAGAGCCCCTCTCCCCCTGCTATATTTCTTGTCATGAAAAAGAAAACTTTATTGGGACAATACCCTGTCAAATGAGTGAACATACTGCCACATTGTCAAGTGTTCGGCCAAAATGAACACAGTAAGCTTGCTCTCGATAACAACAAAGGTCACTTAAGAAAATTCAAATGATACCAGAAAGTATTAAGTTTGTCCTATAGACGATACAATTCAAGTGAAATAACAATCTTTGAAAAAATTGCAAAGTTTTGTTTTGTCGAAGTAGAACTTTCATAATATGCAGATCAGTGACCATGGGGCATGTTTATATCACCACAACAATACTTATATCCCTTTAAATAACGTAACAAATACTTTCACTCCTACATTTTTGATATCTGACACTACATTTTTGATATCTGACACTACATTTTTGATATCTGACACTACATTTTTGATATCTGACACTACATTTTTGATATCTGACAATTTTGAGAAAATATACTGCCTCCATAATGAATTTCTTATTATCTGTACAAAGGGGTTTATTGCCCTTATTAGTGCTCAAGCCACCCTTTTTGAACCACTGATTGACTAAATTATGTGATCCAACTCAAGTATATCGAAACAACATGACGGCACTGATGAGTACAATTACCCGTATTGTTTGCCAGAAAGAGTACATGCCAACCAGGTATATCATAATTGCTAACATTCCTTGGATACTCTGTACGCCACTCTGCGAGTATGGTATTTGAAAGTAGGCCAAACCAATAACGAGAGACATGACCTAAAAATTGGAAAATATGAGATCAAACGATAAAACGCTATTCATGGTTCAATCTTTTTAAACGCGTGAATATTTTCAATGTCATACTCAAGAAATAAACCACACCCAGCAACGGTATATCACGAGATTTTGACCAGTTCATGACATATCAGCACGAGCGATAGCAAGTGCATATATTAAGTGAACTGGTCAAAATTGAGTGGTATTTCAGTTGCTAAGGTGGTTTACTGCTATCATATAATATGCTTAAATTGAAGTTCTGTTATAAAACGTCAAAAGGGAATTTTCTCTTGCTGAGAGCTCGTGCCTGTTGCAACCGCGCTATCTTGAGAATATGCCACGGTTATTTTCACATATCGACCAATCAGACCGCAATATTTGCACCCCCTATATATTGGTATGATATAACATAGTTTATATACACTTCTTTGCAATATTTAGCTATCATGTATGGTATTGTATCGATCTTGTTTTTAATTCGCCATCGTGAATTCGGCGTAACTATTTCCTATGTACACTGCAAAATATAGTATTTGTATTCGTCATCAGATCGCAGGCTCAGCAGTTATAATTGGCAAGCGATACTAAACTGACCAGAGTTTCAGAAATACTGTCAAAAATTGGAATTCCCATAAGATTACAGTCTTACCAAAGCCGAGTAGAGCCGAACTTTCAGCAAGTCCCCGTCTCTGATAGTACGTACTGCACATCTCCACAGAAGGGCTACAAACTGTGTAAGCCAGCTGTTCTTATATCTGTTGAAATGACACGCTTGGATAAGTATGGGTTTTCCAAGTAGAGAAACATTTAGGACAGTTGCAGAACACATTTTTGAAATTGAGTTACAGTTAATTAAAAGGTAAGGAGCGTGAAAGACCGTACACGTACATCTTAAAGATTGTATCCATGTACTCTTGAGAACTGCGCGGGACATTTTCTTGGGTAGACTGTAAAATAGATCACGTGTATTACAGTTCGAATTGCGCCAGTTCTTGTTGAAACATGGTCGTTAAACACGCATAAAAACGATTTCTCGAAAGCATAGCTCCTGGTATTCATGAGTTGGAGTATGATATTATGACTTACGTTGATTCTGAAACGCTTTTCAACTTTTTCTGGAAAGAAAGGCAAATGAGAATTGAAATTCAGAAGTTTCATCCTGGTATGCAAAAGCATCAAGTTAACGCTACACGTGTATTAATGTATTACATCATAACATACATGTATGTGCTTACCAATGTACAATTAGACTGTTGTATATTTTTAAACTACCAGAGAACGTGCCTCGGGGTCAGCTTTTTTGGAGTCCCAAGGGTTAATACCGCCTGCTCCTTGTCCGTTTGGATTCACTTTGATTTTTTGGGCGAAACAAAGTTTTACCGTCATATTTTAGTTAAAATCACAAGTTTGAATTTCTCCTCAGAGTTACCGCAAACTGAAGAGATCATATTGTCGTTTCAAACACAACTACATGTAATGTTCTCTCTCTAATAGCAAAAGGTCAAAATTGCTCCTTTTTTTCTTGACTGTTGCAAGCTTTTGCATATAACAAGTCTTTTGGAAGATGAGAGACACTATGTTCTGTTCAGTTTGTAAGGAATCGATGTAGATTCTCTAGAACATAGATTTTTAAAATGTTCATACGTCGAAATGCTGGAATAAGATGAAACATTATCAACAGATACATAGGGACAAGAATTAAAATATTGCAATCGAATCTCATTTTCACAGAATGTAAAGAGAGTAACATCACAGATATACGAAGATAAATTGTAAGAGTTTTCATTGTAGTTACAAAATGGAGCATCCAAAAATTTTGGATTTTATTTATCATGTCCAATTGTTTTTGGAAACATTTGTCAAAAATGCATTCAAGACAAGGTATAATCTTGCAAAGGAGATAAACATAAAAGTTGAGGTAATAAAGCTTTTCAGAGAATTAATTTGATGTAATAGTTCGCTTACTTCACATGCAATAAAGTGTTTTTTTCCAAAAGAATCTAAACTCTCGATTTTGAGACGCGTTCTTCATTTAAATATGTATTATCGTTTAATATATATATATATATATATATATATATATATATATATATATATATATATATATATATATTATATATATATATATATATATATATATATATATATATATATATATATATATATATATATATATATATATATATATATATATATATAAATTACTTCAAGTACAAAGTAATGATATCTGTTACTTAGGTTTCATGCATCCTGCAATCGTCAGACAGAAGTTCTTCTGTCTGATGATTGCAGGATGCATGAAACTTATATATATATATATATATATATATATATATATATATATATATATATATATATATATATATATATATATATATATATATATATATTCTTGACAAATGTTTTATCCTTCCTTTCTACACGCTGCAATTTTGCATTTGCAACTACAATTAGAAATCTTGCACTTTATCTTCGTATATCTGACAGTGTGTTGCTACTCTCTTTATATTCTGTGAAATAATATTCGATGGCGATATTTTAATTCTTCTCCCTATGTATCTGTTGATAATTATCCTTCCTACACCAAGCCATTCATACAATGACATGAATAATATATTAACACTCTTACCATGATAGACTTTCTCCGTATTCTTCCTTTAAACATTTGGTCGTGAAGAACTTCCTGAACTTTGTTGTAGTACTTAGATTGATCAAAACAATTGCATATTGTCTGAAATTAAAATAATGAGAACGTGTAGCGTGTGAAAGGAAGAAATTTCTTTAGACGTAAAATAATCAAATTCAGCATTTGTTATAAAAAAAATCAAAAACGTTATTTGGCTACTTGTTAACTTTCAAAATACTCAAACCAATTTCACTGTCGAATACATTTTTCGGAATAACAAATGGACTCACAACATCATAATGTGTACTAACGATAGGTGTAAATTCGGAAACCTAATTTTGGTCCTGAAATACAGTTAAAGAGGCAGCACTCATTGCGTTCACCACCTTTAAATGTCGGATAAGTGACGACTCTCTCTCTCTGTTCTCCTTTTATTTGTGTGTCAGACTGGCTAATGAACTGTTTTTTAATCTGGTTCTGTCTGCAGCCAATAGTTTGTAGCACTGTGAAAGGTTTGTGTGCGGCCTCGCTTCGATACTCGTAATTGCACGACACAAATCATATGATCTAATGTACTTTGCATACTTGTCTAATGCCAAATCCTAACCTGTTGGGTGTCTGTATCTGGAGTATCAGGACCGATTGATAATTTTTCTATGAAATAATCAGCAGGATTATAGGTTTCTGGACAGTTGTAACCGATGCCACTGAAGTATTCTACCAATTCGTCTCTTGGACCCATGTAAGCACAGCGCCCTTCACACAACATCAGTATACTGTTCAGTGATAAACATCGAATGATAAGAGGTAAAAAGTACACTAATATAAGGGCAATTAACAAATGCACATGTAGATACACGCATTGAAGCATAGATCTACAAAAATATACAGTACGTACACACATACAGAACATACATACATACATACATACATACATACATACATACATACATCACATACATCACAGACATCACAGACAGACATCACAGATTGGAAAAATAACAAATGGAAGCGATGCAATAAAAGTGTTAGTTACAGTATATACATTGTACTTACTTATCTAGATGTTGAAATATTTCTGACGATGGCTGGTGAATTGTGCATATAATAGTATGTCCGCTGGTCGATAAATCACTCAATTTGCTGGCGACAACTTCCGCCATGAATTTATCGAGTCCTGTTGTAGGCTCATCACAGATCAATATGGGCGGGTCTGTAAGATCTACCGATGTAAAATTATAAACATTTATACAATTTTGTTTTCATTTATATACTATTTGCCAGAAGCTAAAGCAATGCGCATATTGATGGTTGCTCAATTGTTTTGTGTTCACCTATACCTTAGTTTTTTGTTTAGGCTTACGATAACTTACTTTTATATTTCGTTTTAAATAATGGAGTAAGTGTGTTTTGATGGAGTATTCATGAATAAGTGTATCCGGGTAACATCAGTGATGTTGTATTCAACCGACAGGTCTACAGACTGGGGATAATTATATCGTGCGTTTGGCAAACGAAACCATTGCCTTCGATCTTAAACCCCTTCCCCGAATCGACGACGACGTCATCATGATTTCAACTTCCTAGGAACAGGATTTTCCCACGGCTTTATAGTTTCATGATCTTACTGCCGATATTATTCACTGTAATGTAAGTGGAGCTTAAGTCCCAGGGCTAAGTCGCCACCGAACACTATGTGTTCACACAATTGGTTAATTGTCCACTGCCCTCTACGACGTAAGTCGGTTAAAAACCCTACGCACTCGCTGCTCCGCCGCACACATTGTATATGAGAGAAAACAAGTCAAGAAGACAAACATTTGCAGACGAAGTTAGTCTTTTTGTAATGAATGTAACGATGAAAACAGATACTTTAAATAGCAGGGATTTCATACCGATTGCTCATGTTGACTGCGCAATCCAAAATTTCTTCCTCGATTCGCGTCTGCTGACCTCATAAATTGAATAAGTAGACAAGGGTAATATGTTTCAAGGGTGGCGGTGGGGGTAGGGGTAAACGTCCCTCCTTGAACCATACATTCAATGATCAAAATGGCGGATTGTTGTTACTGCCGGACATATGATCACGAGGTCATAGTGTTCATGAATGATCAATGATACTGATAAAGGATTGTAAAGACTGACCTCTGCTGCCAAAGATAGTCTTTTTCTCTCGCCACCCGATATCCCGTTCGCAGTGCCTGCTTCACCGATCCTAGTGCTGGCGCAATCCGTAAGGCCAAGCTGAATGGGAAAGGACAAAATTGTACAGTTGTAGAGTGTTTTGACGATACACATGCAGATTTGACCATTCAAAGCGACGTTTATATAAAAGTTGTGTCAATTAGAATAAGTTTCACACGAAAATATTCCGCATATGAATAAAAACAAATCACAAGACGGCGGAGAGAGGTATCGAGTGAAAAGGGAGCACAACACTTAACATGGTCTGTCTTGATGAAAGTCAATGCTATGTAGCTAGAGAACTTAAATTTCTTAAAGTCACTGTCTGGGGTACCTATGTAATATATGGAAGATGAACACGCTAGCGTCTGGATAGGTTTCACTTTCATAGACTATTAAGAGTTTTACACAATGATTATTTTCGCTAAACCTTTGTCTCTGTTTAAATCTATGTACGTAACATCCCTGTATCGACAACAGGTGCATAGTTTTAGTTTTGCCGCCAAACGTGGCGAAGGGCAAGGCAGAGTTTTCAGCGACATCCGTCCATCCATCCGAAATGAGAATCAAGATTGAAACAAACAAGTGAAGGAATTAGATAAATTGGGGGTTTCTAGCGCAAATTTTGAAGTTTTGCTGCCTGGTATATAAGGAATAACCACTACATATTGGTTTCTTACCTCTCCTATGACTTCTTCCACCCGTTCAAGTCTCTCCTTTCCGGTTATTTCCCGATCCATTCTTAACATTGCCTGAGGGACAGGGGGAGGGGGAGACAGAGACAGACAAAAGAGAGGAGATAATTGGCGAATATCTAAAATTGAAGAAGCAGATTTTGGCAATGACGGGATGTCGAGCCTCGATTTGTAATCAATGATAGCACTCAAACAATAAATGATAGCGCGAAGAAAGGCATGAATAGAGACCGGACCCAGACAGAGAAAGAAGACCGAACACACAGACGGACGTACAAATGAAGAGAGTATAAGTCAAAATACATTTAAACTCGTATACCTGAAATTGCAAGTGCTCTCTGACAGTGAGCGTCGACAGAAACAGGTCTTCCTGTTGGACGTACGCCATAGCGCTGGTGATGGAGTCGTCTGCGGGTTCTCCATTGGTCAAGATATTGCCGTCAACTTCAAGTCCATTCTTTGTACGGAATGTGATTGCATCCAGTAGAGTGGATTTACCGCTACCGCTGTCAGTCACAGATTATTTGAAACATTTGGTGTAAGTAGCCAGAATGCGAGGGAAAACGCTATGAAAAACTGTGCACCAGTTACAACCTTCTATCAACGATAATCTGATGAGGGCAACACTACATGAAATTATGGTGTTTTCATCAAATATCAAAGTCTCAAATTTCAGTTAACATTAATCCTTTGAGCGCCAAAGTCAATTTTTGTCGCCTTTATAAAATATACTCCAGTAATTTTGTTTTCAGATTTTGCCAAACTTTTGATAAAAAAACTGTAGCCAACAAAACTCGATGTCCATTTGGTCCAAAATTATCAAAACAGTTACAGAAAAATTCATAATAATTGGTAAAATGTTGCACTAAAATTTTGGTGGGAAAAATTACAGCACTCAAAGGGTTAAGGGATCAGAATAACATACTTCCTAAAATGACGGTCAACTTGTTGTTGACTTACGGCCAGGGATGATAAGCACGTCAAGAAATTGATCACCGTAATGACATTTGCCGTTGGTGGCGTTCTGTCGCTTACACTGCAATATCTGTTGTGAAATAATCCCCAGACGCCATGTGGATCTACATGGACGCAACACGATGGCTACTGGAAAGAACGTCTTTGTGTTGTGTGTGATTTTCAATGGCGAACATAAGTATTCGAGATCGGCAATCTCAAAACAACACCTCAACAAAAGTGCGAAAGCATTCTATCATTAATATGTAGATAAATTAACTTTTTAATTAAATATCTTGATTTTGATAAAATGCGATATGTTCACTGGTTACCTGGGTCCCAGTATTGCCAACAATGCACCTGGTTTCGCAAAGCCGCTCACTGTGAAAGAAAATGCATTTGAATAACAATGATCAGAGTTCACTGACAGAGCAAAGTGCATCGTATACTGCAGTTGAATAGGACAAAAGGCGAGATGAGTGAACAGAGGTTACAAATTCAGACATGATTTATAACAAAACGGTCAAATATTTGCAATAATCTTGATAGGTACGCGATAAAGCGATACCCACGCCACAAATGAGCAAACTCGATGAGTTTTCGAGAACAACTTTACCATGACGATTATAGAAATCACTCCTTTAATTATCAAGGCTGTTTTAACGTGTTGTTAGTCTTTTTACAAGTCAGTTTGTCTGTCTGTCTGCCAGTCTGTCTGTCCGGTGCGTATCTCAAGGTCTGCTGATGGTGCCCTTTAGGACGACCCTATCAGATATATACCTGCGTTGTAAACACGTCAAGAGAGCGTTATCCATCACCTGATAAAGTTTATTCATTGATCGAGAGGTAACTCGGATCAAGAGATTTCTATCTTGTTTTTTAAATAAAAAACAACAGGGAGAACACAAACAGTTTCCAGCTAAACGGAAGGATAATAGTTTTTGTGAAGTCATCTTTAACACAACGGTCGGATATCATTACATCGTTTTCATTTGTGGGTATATATGAAGTAGTTAACCATTGAAACCGTGAACGCCGTAGATTTTTACAACATTTACATTTAGGTCATTTGGTTTTAAAAGAGCGCTGCGTTTTGTAAACTGGGTCGGGCTAAACCTACTGACCTCTGCAGACAATTTCTTTCCCTAGCTCGTCATATGTGTCATTTCGTTTCCATGGAAGACGGCTCCTCTTCGGGATAGTTCGCACCGTGATGCCATCCCATGTTAGGGTCAATCTCTGGTCCTGAAAGATGGTCGACCGCCGCGGCGCCCTGAACCGGAACGAGACGAAGGACGACTCCTGACTGTCGCTGTCCGAGTCGCTTCCACTTTCTTGAAAACGCCGCCTGGCGCCGATAAAAAACCGGCCATCTTCGTCCATATTGTCGATCGTTTAACGCCGAAACTCTATCGCTCAAGCCACAAGCAAGCGTTGCGACATTGTCATGAGGTGTGCTGCCCCGGTCGTCGTACTGACGTGAACTTTAATCTTTGCAGCCTTGAGAGAGGGCTCACTCAGTGAGTGCTGGCCTTTCAAATCACGTGACTGGTTTTGGCTGATCAAGCAGTGCACCGACAGCAAAGTTTGCCCAACGTTTTGTTAAACAGATAAAAACTGTGACCGTCGTGAACTTTCGTGGGAGGGGATAAGCCGTAGAAAATTTAGAAATGAAGGCGAACAGTTTCCAGCATCAATTTAAAATTTTGCTGCTTTCAGAATAGCGCCGCTAACGTCTCTTTCCTGAAGTTCAAAACCGACGAAATAAGTCTGCACCAAATCTGCATGAAAAGGCATTTGAAGCTTGACCCACCACTTGATATCTTAGATGCTATATTTAAAATATGATATTCAACTCGCCGGATATTTTATTATTGACTGTGAAGATATTGATGTAAATTTAAGCCAACTGAAACAGTTTGCCTCAACCATATCAACGTGAATAACACAAACGTGAACTCACGTCCACATCATAGCAATGCCGATGAATGTTTCACGTTATGACAACATAAATACAGTTATTCGTTTATGCGTAGTGTGTTCATGTGTTTTTGATATGCAAATATATACAAATCAAATTCTCAATGGCGAATATCTATAAATCGCGAATATCCAATTTAGCTATAAACAAACATGCTATACATCTGTTATCGCGCTGTCTTAACCATGTCGTAATGATAGCTTTAGACAAGCCGGAATTTCTGCTTTCAAATTACCTCCACCTCATTTTATGACCAATTTTAGTCGGTTCGTGGACTCATTTTCATTGCATATCGCTCATTGGCTACACGCATTTTTCAGTACCCGAAATAGACAAGACGTCCTTTTCGTGTAACTCTAAAAATCACCCCATAACTCGCCCTATCTAGTAAGTAGAGACTGCCTTTCCGTTGATCAAAAACTGGCCGCTGTTGTATTTTGTCATAATGAAGACATTATCTTTAACTTTTCGATAATTTCTTGTTGTTTTTGTGGTATAAAAACAAGTTTTTTTCAACTTTTTATCCCTAAAATATTTCCATACACATAGTATATGCCAAGCTTATACATCACAATGAGTGACATAAAAATTACAACTGTATTTGCACATAAATGTTTGATTTGTAGTCCTCTCGAAAACTGCGTTGTTGACGCATGCTGTACTGACAATCTGAAATTAGTGCATCATGGTGTTCGGAGAAGAGCAGACGAAGGTATACAGTCAAATAGGGCAATAATAACTCACGGCTAGTGGAGTTTTAATCATACTATTATTAGGTGAAAATAACAACACATAAAAAATACAGAAGTACAAAAAGTTGTTAAACACAATTGTACCGAAACAGCGCATGCGCATCTATGCCCTATTTTTTCGTTCATTTCAACTTCCCTCGCGCAGTGTTTGGCAGACTCTCCACAGTCGCTGTGCCTTGTTTTGTGCGCGCCCACGATGGGCCTGCATTCGAAGACTACGCTGTGCACCTGTGAGCACGCGCTGCCAGACACAGCTGGGATTTTCGTCGCGTCTTTGAAGGGCGCGCGTCCAACAGGGAGAACGCGAATCGCAGGGTCTCTGCCAGACTATGTTTGGCATGCAAAGGTTCAAATCATCAAACGATATCGGGACCGCCTACACCTAGGCTGAGAATTAAGGTCACAATGCAACCAAACTGCAAAAGTTCAATGACCCCTCTTGACGACCTGCATCGTCATGGAAGGCTTAAATTAAAGGTCGTGTTTTTAAATAGTAAGACGGACGGTAAAAACCGATTTAAATATCGCCTGGTAAGAAAGGTATGGTCTAATGGCGCAGCGGATCATTGATCCACTTTAGGCTGCATTCACAAACACCTCTGGAGGGGGCGCGGGAGATATCAGGGGGGACTTGAAAAAAATTTACAACATGTCTGTGGTGCTCATCCCTGGAATTTGGTCTACATATATTTGTGATTATTTCACATGGTATTGTTATGCTGAGTTTGTGTGTCTAGGGAAATGGCCTGGTAATTGTAAGCAAGGTGTGGGGAATATTAGGTTTTCGTGATTTCTACTTAACTCTCTGTTGTGCAAAACTGTACTCAAAAGTTTCAACTTAACCTTTCAATAACAATTTGGGAGATAACTTATTTGATAACATTCTCCCGTTGACAGTACATTGGGTCTAGGTCAGTGTCAAACATTCATATCACCATACGTACATTTCTATTTTTGAGGACTTTGACAGAATACAAACTATTTAGAATAGTGCATAGTGTCTTCATAACAACTGGAAACTACTGGTCAGACAACCTTAGAATAACAATTTGGGAGATATAACCTATGTGTTATTCGTAGTTTCCACAGTCACGGCATACAATGTATAGTGAATCAACACTTTCAGTGAAATTCCGAAATCAAATTTCTTGCACATACATGAACTTGTAAACTCTTTAGGCTGATCAAGTACACTAATATCAATAACAAAGCCTACATAAACACACAGATTTACGGAGTTTTGTATTACATAAACAATTTTCATAATGTCGGTGAAATCTCAAAATCAAATTTCTTGTACACACATGCATATGTAAACACCCCATGCTAACCAATTACATTTATATCATTAATCAAACATCTATAGATGAACAGATATTGCTAGTTTTATATTGGAAAATACACATTCATATAGTTTTCTTGTAGACTACAATGTAAAGTGAATCAACATATTGATTAAACCCAAAAATCAATTTTTTTGTACATACATGCACTTTTTACCTGCCACTTCAAGCAAATTACACATATTAATGTAGAGATATAGCTTGTTTTTATCGGACAAATGTCAGTAGTTTGCCCAATAGACTCCATGTATTATTTGATATTTTTAGACGAAGCACTATATCGGCCACATTTTGCCATCCATTTTTGGGTGGGGACTTCAAAATTATAGCAAGTCAGAAGGGGACTTGAAGACATTGCGAGTTTGTTAGGGGGATATTCGAAAAATCTGAGAACTTTCTTGGGAATCCCCCCAGAGGTGTTTGTGAATGCAGCCTTATCTCGTTGACTCTCAATAGAATTTTGTTAGTACCATACTAATGATTATGACAAAGCTAAGGATACTTTCAGCACGCAGTTGCACTGACATATTCGTTTTCCGTATAGGTGTAGGTACAGCACGAAGTGACGATGGCTGGCTCGTTGGATCCAAAACGATCTCCCGACAACATCGACGATGGTCTCATTGCTTGTCCG
Organism: Ptychodera flava; assembly: GCF_041260155.1. NCBI lineage: Eukaryota > Metazoa > Hemichordata > Enteropneusta > Ptychoderidae > Ptychodera > Ptychodera flava. Next base: position 4,287,960 of record NW_027248280.1, read on the forward strand.
ATTTGCTCAGAAAGATATACGAAGCCGAAAGTTCTGCCGTGTTTCCACTCATTTTGTGAGGAGTGTCTGTGTAGATGGATTGAGAAACGAGGCGATTCCAATTGCCCTACCTGTAGAACGACCTTTGATCTCTCGGCCGACGGGGTGAGTGGACTGAAAGACGACATCTTAATGAGATCGCTGGTTAATTTGGTGACTGAGATGAGGCAGATGGCTTCTAGAGAGAAGGAAGGAGTGTGCGAGATCTGTGAAGGAGAAGAAGTGAGTCACAAGTGCCTTGACTGTTGCCAGTTTCTATGCGGGGGCTGTGAACGAGCACATAGAAAAATCAAAGCGACCAGTTGGCACAAAGTGATATCGATGAACGAATACACCGGTGCAAAGTCCGCCAGATTTGAAGCAAATCGTCCGCCATGTTGTTCCACACATCCGGGCTGTGTTTTGCAATTTTATTGCGACACATGTAATGTGCCGGTTTGCTTAGCATGTACTGTAGTCGACCATCGTGTCCCCGAGCATTTGCACAGGAACCTTGACGTCGCGTTCCAGGAATATCTTTGTCAGCTGACAGACATCGTCGCTGAACTGAAAGCGAAAGAAGACGTTATCAACGTGCGTTCGGAAACAGTCAAGAAATCGTGTGATGACATTCAGTGGCGATGTTGTCAGGAGCAAGAAAGGATAAACAGGAATGCTGAGGAACTCATTGCAGATATAAGAACAAAACAACAAAGATTGGTGGATAAGTTACAAGAGGGATGTGATGTCATGATCGAACACTTACACGAAATTGACGAAGACTTGAACTCAAAGTCTAAGAATGTTCACAATACTCGTAATCGCCTAGAAATGTTGATGCAGTATGGTAGTCAGGCACGCGCCCAGTTGCTGTCTACACGACCGGACGTTATCAGTCGAGCTAATGAATTATGCAATATGAAAGATCAATATGACGAAGAATCATATACGTACGAGTTTGTGTCGAGGACAAAAACCATGGAAACGTGTCTCGGATGGATAAAAGGCGAACTACATGTACCGAAATGTACAGTGGATGAAGTGCCAAGGCAACTGTGGAAAGGAGACGCCGTGTCCATCGTAATTCGCACTCGAGACGTAAGAGGAATCGACGTGGTCCCTGAGCAGAGGCCAGCAGCTACTGTACGAAACCCCGATGGCAAAACTGCCAAGCTGGATTTGACAAACAACTATGACGGCACCCATACAGCGACTATTCGTGCAGACATGGAAGGTGAATATTCCGTCACTGTGACGATAGATGACCAAGCCATACCCGGGTCACCGTTGGAATTGTCTGCGCGCACAGGACTGGTCAGAACAGTTGGTCAACACGGCAGAGGAGCGGGCGAATTTTCGCACCCACGGGGCATTACGAAAGACACCGTCGGCAACCTGGCCGTAACCGACAGCGGCAATAATCGTGTACAGATTTTCGACAAATCCTTCAATTACAAGAGTGAACTGACTTTTCCTAATTTCAAGAATCCGTTCAAACCTCAGGACGTAGCGATATCAGACGACAATACGTATTTCATGACCGACTCTGGGAATAATCAAGTGGTGGTCAGTGAAGAAGACGGCCGGTTTATCAGATCCTTCGGACGCAAAGAACTTGAAGACCCGACGGGGATCGCTATACATCCGATAAATAGGAATGTGTATGTATGTAGTAGAGACAGCGGAAAAGTTGAAGTTTACAAGCAAGATGGATCTCATATCAGAACGCTGGGCGAGGAAAGGTTTCAACAGCTAACTCTTCTTGGACCTTCCTTCATCGCCATCAGCAACACGGGTACACTCTACGTGGCCGACGAGTTACAGCACTGCGTATATGCGTGCGACGACCAGGGTAGAGTCCTGATACGATCCGCACATCTGAACTTTCCGCGGGGCATTGCCCTTAGTCACGATAGATACATGTGTGTGGCCGCTGGATCGACTGGTGAATGCGCAGTATACAAAATAGATATGCAGTGTAATAAGATTGCATGTATTGATGATGAAAATGCTGACTTAAGATGGCCCAGCGGCATTACGTTGACCGATGACGTCATTCATAGGGTAGTTGTCGTTGACACTAACAACCATTGCCTCAAGATAATTGTTGATTGAGCGAAATCTTTATGAACGCGGACCATGTAACTTTATTGAATACTGCATTTGTGTTGTGCAGTATTTACAGTAATTTATACCTGTTCACTCAGTTTTGCATGATTATGAGAAGGGGGCACGCCAGCACACGGAATTTTTTGTAAGAAATCGAAGAAAACATAAATAGGATAAGGCCAACAAATAAAAAAGATACATGTGTGTGTTTACGGTAACTCGGCCGGCCCTAGGCATTCTATTCGCATTTTCTAAATGTTTTAATATTTTAAAATATTTTATGGATTTCAGCCAAGAAAAAGAACAGTAAAACATTCCTGCGACCTGTCTACCCTGATTTTCGGTGACGTGTTACCGTCAACATACACATTTTTATATGGCCTAATTTATTAATTGATGAAGGATCCATGCAATTTGTTAATAATAATGAAAAAAAGAAAGATTGAATTGACGGAGTCAAAGGCAAAGCAGATGGATACCTTGACAGCTAGCAATGGATGCACAGAACGAAAATAGATGCATAGGTTTGTACAAAATAGACATGAGTGGAAAACGTAACGTATTCGAGTTGTGTTTGGTGTTTGTACTTGTACATGTATATAAAGGCAGAATACGCCTAGAAGATAGATATTCGGATTCTCATTCGTTTTCAAATCTGACGACCACTTTTTAGGCTCAATTTAAAATTTTACATTTTCACAAATATAAGCAGTTCAAACTGTATATGAGTTTCATAATGAATCCCTTAAGCTTAAGGTAGCGGTAAAGGCTAGAGCGTCAGTTATAAACTTCAATAAAACTATTAAAATATAAAAGTAGTCAACATTCTCTGTGGAATAAAAAAAACTAGACATTTGGGGTCAAAGGCATTGCAGAGTTATAGCCTGTTGAAACTTCTGAAAAACTGACCAATAAGAGGAAGTTGGGGAGTCCTTAGTGTATTAACTATGGTAGAGGTCCCCTAGCTTTTAAAAAATGTTTGAAAAGGGAAAGTCATTTTTTACTGTTTTTCAGGAAAGTTTGACAAGGCAGCGCTTGCATTCAGAATGCGTGACTGCTATTGTAAATGCATTTTTAGATTCTTTGAGTGTCAAAGAGGTGTCAAAAGTGAGATTAACCAAAAAGACTGCTCTGTGACTTCAAAAGAGGGGTGCAAATATGGCTTGTTTTCAACATTTTTGACAGAATAACAGTTTTCCTACATAATTGTATACCAATTTTATCCAACTTTGAAATGAGTTATGGACATGAAATTTTTACAGCCTATTAACAAGGTTACAGATAAGATTTGTACGGCACAATTTTCCTGTATTTGAAGTACTTTTTGAAAAATCACATTTTGAAATTTGAAAGAATTTTTAATAATTTTTTGATATGTAAACCCATGTAAAATCATAAAAACAAATTTTATTTACAAATCCTGCCGTACAAATCTTACAATTAATAGTGTCAACATATTTATAACTAATTTGGTAATATTAATACTATCCAATTATTATTAAATTCAAATATGTAAAAAAAATATGAAAAATTAAATTTTAATATTGACTGGTGTCATATTTCAAAATCATGGCTACAAATATACAGTTTTTATATTCTTTGGAGAAAGTATTAACTAAGGGAGTTATCCTGAAAATTTGAACTAAATATCTTGATTCTAACACTTGAAACTTGACATTAACTCTGAGAAAAGAATTGGTGCAAAAATAGCCTTTACCGCTACCTTAAGCGGTAGATTAAAGGGACAAAGTCGGCCATTTTTAATGAATATTATTTTGTTTGATACGAAAAACTATATTGTTTGACATATTGAAAGATATTCAATGAATGGGTGACCATGCACATATTCCATCCTTGTTTGAGACACGATAAATAAAACCGCCGCGAGAAAGAATAAATGGTCATTACCATTAATTTGCCTGTTCACCTCTGTAAGTGTGAGCATCCGCATGTGGAAAAGAAACACAGTGACACGTCATACATATTATTATATGGCTCAACCGAGAAGGAAGTGTTGCAGTTTCGGGATTCCATATTACTGATGCCGTTTGCTGAAGTTACATTTTGATCGTCAACTTTGCATGCAGAACTTGACGACCAATCCTGTTTTTCGATATACCGGGCGTTCTTTGCTGCAAAAGAGCACATTTTTCATAATGGGCATTTCAAATGCCCACTAGTTGCAACGGTCGTGGAGCCGCTAGCCGACGACAGTACCTAGTGTCTCTGACTGTGACCTATTGCCTAATGGCTGAATTGTTTTCGTCTCGTTTGTACCTCCATGTGGACTTTGCCCAGGGACTGTGGGCATAGAAATATCAAAACAGAGTAAAATGAAAGAATAAACTTCAGCAAACTGTCAGGTTAGTGTTGATATGATCGCGAGATTGAATTTGAAGCAATAAATTTTGGCGACTGGCGCGTACGCCTGCATTGTAGAGTGAACACCAGTACTGCATGCATGCTGCGTACGCCCGAGAAAAGCTGAATGTTTGAGCGACCCAATGTAACCTCCATGGTCTGGTAAGCGTGGTCGACGAAGAGGCTCACTCCATCCGTAAATGTCCCGGATGTTTTCCATTCAATCTAATGTATACACTGAGCAATAACATCGAAGCACATATAAATAAACAATTTTACGTTCCTCTGGTATTTACACTTAGTTACAAACGGAGAGTTACGTGCTTATATTTTCTGAAGATTTAAAGTATAATCGAAGAGTAGCACTTCTGCAAATTTCTGTGAGAAAAAGACAATAATGAAATCGTACGTGTGGAGAAATGTCATAAAGTGTTAAGGGCTTGTATGCTAAAGTCCCATGTATATCAGACTATGTAGTCAAACGACCTGGTAATTAAAATCAGAAATGCAAAGGGTCGCTGAAGTTGTGACTTTTGTAGGTCGATATGTAGAGTAGCTTTTTTTCGCCATTCTTTTACCTTTCAAATCTTGATGACTCTTTTGCTCAATTACTATGCTTCATGATTTAAGGCTGATTCAGTCCGTACATTTGTAACTACCTAGCACAAATTGCCCAATTATCTTAATGTTTAGAACTGCTTGGGACCTGTTTGCTTTCAGATATACTTGTAATTTTTAGTTCCACGAAAATTGTCAGTTCAAATAGTAGTAGTTTCCGTAATGCAGTGCGTTTGCGATAGAAGGACATGTATCTTTCCCTACATGTAGGGTAGCAGGTGATAAATAGTGTAGCCTTAGGTAAGAAATCGCTCTCGGGTGGTGTTTTTGAAAGTAACACGATTGAAACTAATTTGGGATAATTGAAACTTCATATTTTTCAAATTTCTCAGAAGTCTTAGGTGCGATATCATATAGCTGAATGTTGCAATATTACATATTACTTATAAAATCCAGTGCTTATCTTAAAAAGAAAAGTAGATGAGATTACATTTGTAGGTTAAAATGACCTTACTTCACCATCCAATTATCCCAAATTAGTTCCAATCGTCTTAAGTTCTAAGATTAATGGAACCTGACGGCGAATATGAGGAATGTAACTGTGCTGAAATTGTAGCAAAACTTAGCACACAACCTCCTTTACTAAACATCGCAGAAATGGTGCTCTCAAAATAGATAAGCAATAATATTATATAGGGCTCAGCCCTTGGTGTCGCGCCAGGGGTTAAGATTGGCAATGTTATTTGTATTGATTCATGATAAAATGTAATTAATTGTTATTTCATAAACGTTTATATGACAACTATGTCCAGTTTCCCTCTAATGAAAGCAGTTCACGTACGTACACGACGACACAACCCTGCAGCAGTGCAGGTATAGATTTTCTGTAACGTGTAAAAGTTTTGGACAAAAATTGGCAATTTTTACAATGATAACAGCCTATTGCGTTAAACAAGGGACACCATTATCATTGCAATGGTAACCGCACTGCCCACCTTCCACTTGCAAGCTAAAAAACTACAGCGTTCCGTCTAAACACTGGCAATTTTTGAATCTAATTATTGACACAGGGGGCGCTTTTCTAAAATTCAATCCCAGCATTCTTTGCGTATGCCCCCGTTCATATGCACGACAGTTTTCTCCCTTTATCTATATGAACGATATTTTGTATCAGCGACAAGGTGCATAATAACATTTACTGGCTAATAAAAGAGGTATATTTTATAAATGGCATGTTATATAATGGTAATTTGTTTCGCATTTGTTTATTTACGAGTATTCAAAAAAAAACATGGCGGCGCCCTTGAAAGAAGGGTACACTTCCGGTTACTCGCATAGTATATTATGAATAAGCGCATGCGTAGTCAGTAAGCCTCTGGCGCGACTATTATACATCTACCATCGAGAACAATAGAATTTAGCGTGCGCTAAAAAAGCCGTACGGAACGCTCGTTTCCGTAACACGTACGGTTTCAAGGCGCCCATCCCCTGCGGCTGTATCTGCGCGTTCACTGTTGAACGGTTTCAAGGACTCATTGGACGAGTGCCAGAACATGTCTCGCGCGCTCTGTACGTGTGTAGTGCACACACACTATCCAGAACTTGCAGAAGCGCGTCCGAGATAGCGTTCCACACTTCTGCTATAAATCGGAAGAAAAATTCTTGACATTGCACGAAAACGGTCATTACTCTGATAATTTGATGCTCCAGTCACCAATTTAATAGAACCGTTTATTTCCGATACCATCGCATCATGGGTAATTTGCCCCAAACATGGCATGATCTCCAGAGAACACGTCGAGCATGTCAAGATTTACATCGCTCGGTGATCCATACTTTACACAAGAAAGTTTTTTCTAAATTCGAATTAGTATTTCTGAAGTCAATAAAGAGACAATGGTGGATTTTTATCGGTATGACCACTTTTTTAGTTACATTCACTGAAAAATGCATTTTCCTTTTAAACGAACTTATGCAAAATCGCGTATTTTTGTCCAAAAGAGGGAATGTCAAGATAAGTCTTCGATAACTATCAAACTATTTCCGACTATCAGATATATATCCAGCTCAGTCACTGACACCGTCATTGTCTCGTTCCAAGTCAGGGGTTGTGTATATGCGTAACATTCGCCAGTTTAAAGGATTTTTGAGACGACTGACTGATCAGGGCGACACTACATCGAAACAAAGCCATCAGTGGTCTATTGACAGTACAATCTGTGAAACACCATTTCCGGGGAAGGGGTGTTATAAGCACATTTTTCCGAGGTCGTACGTTTTTGTCCAAAAATGTAATACGTTTGATTTTGCCACATCACCGTTTCATAAACCCTAGTACATTTTCAACCATTGAGTAAACCACTGTTACACGAACACGTACAGTTCAGCCCCTTCAATTTCAATTGAGTTAATCTAAACAACGTTTTCTTTCAAAATGCCCATCGATACCTGGGCACAGCCTAGTGTCAAATATCACAAGCTATAAGCATAGTACATTCGGTTTTTGCATGGTCTCTCTGTCTATAAGGTAAATGGGCAGAAACATGGGTGATTTTAAAATGCTGCCAATGGCGGGAAATTCTCACATGTGTCAACGATAGACGTTCAACACAACGACGCAACGTACCACATAATATTTAAATTAAATTGCAAAGTAGTCAACATGCATATGTTAAAATTTTCATGGATAATTTTCATTGGTAATTATTAAAAGCGTACAGCGTTCAGTCGATTTTCTTTAATTTGCAGTAGTGCTACCCACTCACCTTTGGTGTACTGGCAGCGTTGAACTTGAAGGGTACACACGCTTTCAAGTGTACCCTTCAAGTTTCAAGAGGATTGTTGAAAGATTCCTTGATGAAAATTTGATCAAAAGTTAAAGTCTATCATTTACGAGGCGAATATTACCTTAAATAGCTTTTCTTTTGTCCTAGGGGCAAACTACAAAATTTCCAAATGCATTGTGGGTAAAAGTCGTCTTCTCACCACAGCACGAGTATTAGTTTGTGATTTCATAAATACTTTTTTAACACAACTGTAATCGCTTTCACGGCAAAATGTTCTGTTTGATCGTGAAACTAGCTAAACGGATTCATTTTTGGTCTATTTTGAATTTCTGGCACTAAATTCCCTTATAACCTAAAACTACTTTTGTGTCTGTAATGTTATGCGTTTTATCTGTAGAAATGCGCAATATTGAAAATATGACTCTCTTAGCTGACACCACTGTATTCAAGGTACTGGCAATTCGAAGGGCGATTAGTCTAATACACATCAAGAAACATGTGGATAACACCCGCTCATGTTTTGGGAGTTTCGCTCGTTTAGATTTTTGCTGAGTCTTTTAAAGTTAAAGTATGATTGAAAAGAAAAAATAATGTGAAATAACGCTTTCTTGGTATTTGGTTGCTTGACTTATCGGTAGGCGTACCTGTACTGCAGCATATTTTATCCTTTCGCTCTAATTATCAAATTTTGACTGATGACTCCGCCAAAATAAATGAGCGAAATCCAAAATACATGAGCGCGTGTTGAGTCCAGAAAAGGAAAGAAAACGTCACAACGGAGCCGATTAAAACCATCTTTGCTGGAATGCCGCGGCAGTTGGATATGGGCCTCACGGTGCTATGTACATAATTAATGAGCTATCTCTGGCAGTCTATGTTGGAACTGCCCAAGCCTGTAGCGGCTCTCAACTGATCTACCGTCTGTGTCTTTGGTTATCATTAAACATTGGACGATTCATGTATCATGATCTTTTTCCGAGTTTCTCACCCAAAAGAAAATCAATTTGGAAATGTATCCGACAGTTTCGGATAATATTGATAATTATATTTAAGGTTTCTTGCACTCACTCTATTCACTTTCGCCGCAAATCCAATCGCCAAAACGTCACAGATCAAAAACATCACATGATGTCCGATGTTTGACTGTGATGTTGATATTGAGTACCGCCATTTTATAAGGTGTGAAATATAAAAACTTTCTTCTAAAGCTTTTTATCAACGAAGATTTTTAATTTTTTGCATTACACTAAACTTTAACCAACAAGACTTTAAATTTGTGGCTTGGTAATATAAAATTTCAAACAGTATTTAGTTTTCAGAATTAGTATTAGAATTAGTATTGGGGTTGTCTTTGGTATTTGCATTTAAAAGAAAACTTTTGCATCCATATACCTTGGTAGTATTTTAATCTTTGCCTTTACTTTTCTCAAGCATAAAATAATAAATTTTCTTTATTGACAAGATAGTATTCGTAACTGTCAACATCAAACATGAGAGAGAACCAAGCAGAGTTAAGGTAGTGCGCTCCTCGAAAGGGAAATACTTACACTTTTGCTAAAAGTTAGAATATCAAAATATGTCTGAAATATGGTAAACACAGTTTTTTTCCATAGAGATTCCATCGATGTGAAGGCGTATAAACTTCGCAAACACAAGGCATACAAATAAGCCAACTTTAATTAAAAAGTCCGATATGGGTTGTCTTACCAGGCGTCTAAGCAGCGTCTCCATGACCACAAGCCGCCATAGATCAGGCACGGTGCGGAAATCGCCGAAAACGTGTGGCATGGCAGAAAATGTCAATTTGTTCTCCGCTTGTCTGCGCGTCAGTATCAAAAAGATTATTTTCCATTGTCCATTTAATGGCAATGAAAACATTGTATTTTCTATGATCGAACATGTGTATTATCCAAGGCCCCAAACTTCACTAAGCTGCGAGTACGTCTGAACTTCCCTGGTTTTGCAAAAAAAAGATTGCATGGCGTTAGTTTCAATTACCGTTATTCATACCATTTAAAGCTACAAGTAATTTACTTCATAAAAGTCCTTCTCCGAGTGTAACACAACACTTATTTATAAAGACATGGACATACAGGCATGATACAATCTGTGCAGAATATGGCCTGAATTAAAATCCACAATCTCACATATAGTCCAAAATGGGTACTTTCAAGCTTTATTTCAACAAAGTAGGAGAGCTCGAAGAAGTTCAGGATTTGGAAATCGGAAGCATGCTGGTCTTTTTTTCAGCAGCTGATACATGTGTTTCCTGCTGACTTGGTTAATTTGTCTGTTTAGCAGGGAAATAAAACTCAACTTGTTCCCTTTTCCGCATACAGATGGTCACCTTGCCTGTCGTCAAATACAAAAATATGTCGCCAACCTGTCTTAACACTCAAGGGCAAGGCATCAATGTGTTCAAAATGCCTTGAACATGTGTCAGCACAATGCTGAAGTTTACATAGGGCCATCTGATCAAGCATAGCTGATAGCTTCCCTAAGTTTTACAGAAATACGTCATATATATATATATATATATATATATATATATATATATATATATATATATATATATATATATATATATATCCAAATTGCTCTTTCTCCACCAGCGCAAAACGCTCTGAGTTCGTATCCAAATGTCGACACCAAAACAAATATTATTTATCAAATTTTGACCCCGCCTACAGATAGCATGGTACGTCCCAATATGTCAATCATCGATGCACTTTAAAGTCGGATTGGATTCCCCTGTTCTCTATAAACCGCTTGTATCTATCTATTTTCTAAACTAATACCGCCTTTGTGAGTATCAAAATATGTTAATTGAAAGCTCTATTCTTTATATAACGCTTGTATCTATGTTCTGAATTACTGCCGCTTTTGTGAGTAATAAAATATGTCTAAAAGTATTTGAACATAATTTGTTTCAAAGGAATTCATTCAGTATGGCAAAGTGTAAGCTACGGGCATGCGAATTGGCAAATTCTTTGATAATATCAGATATTGTTTGTCAAATTTCTAAGCTGCAAAGGTCAGGCAAAGCGCGGTATCGTTGCCTCTGTAGAGGTAAACATAACAGTCTGATACCCACAAGAAGGAGCATAGCCGAGTCTTCGTATTCCATCAACCTTATTCAGACTTCAGAAGCATCTTTAAACAGGCCTTTTATAAAAATTGTTGGAAAATAGCAGGTTACATGCTCGCCAGTCTATAAATGAAAGCAATTCGTGCCAGTAAAGGCTAGGAGTAATTGCAAACCGTATACGCATTTCTTATTCATCATATGGCAGAACGTAAGCACGCACCCGTATTCCCATCTGCGTTGTATATTGAATGATTTAGTATCTCTGTCTTTATATCCGATCTGAAATGAATCCTTTACAATAATCGTTCAAAGCTTTAAAATAAATTGCCGTTTATGTTCAGGAATAACAACTCTAAAACATGCCAAGCTTTTTGCAAGCTAATACATGAGTTTCGCGTTGACATGACGAATTTGCTTAATCAGCGGTAAAGTCAAACCAAAGATGCACTCCTTTTCGACATAACGATGGTCATATTGTCGGTCTTTAATTTGTTTACCTATCCCCCACGTATGTCGCCACACTCGTCTGTACACTCGAGGGAAAAGTAGCAACATCTGAAATAAATGTCATGTTCAAGGTTGGCGATTTACATTTTTTTATTTATTTTATGAGTTTCTGTCAGCATGTAATTTATTGTCAATAAATGTGTGCTTGAGTTTTCTAGAAAACACGTTTTTGAGAATTTAATTATTTGTATTCAGTATCCCATTAAAAACCGGAGTCCTATTTTCTCCTTCTTAAATATTATGATTAGGTGTATTTATTTCTGTCCTATTGGCAGATCGCATATGTAATTGTTAATATTAATGAGATGTGAAGAAAATGAGTTCAATATAACGTGTGCTGAAAATGACATTGCTTTCACTTGGATCATAGAATGTTGATGGTAACACATTTACAATGCATTCCCCTGTACTTCTGTGGATATTATTTCATGTTGCAAGCACATCGGCGTTTTTGTCGGATGAAGGTAAGAAAGTTTACAACTTTTGCCTTATGACGATGATTTCATTTCCAATGCCACACCTTGCTGTACGACAAATGGGTCCAGACTACCCAATCAACGTTTTCCGCCGCTGTATCTTAGTCTGCCCGAAGACCATGACTTGTCATTAAAATACCTTTCTAGTCGCGTGCCCTGGAGATTTGCGGAATGAATCTGGAAATCTGTATTTTGGGCACGCCTTGTAATTCAATGAAAGCTATCTCCATCGAGAAAATATTATATGTTACGTACATCCGAGCCAAGGTATCCTTAACCCTTTGAGCGCCAAAGTCAATTTTTGTTGCCTTTATAAAATGTACTCCAGTCAATTTATTATCAGAATTTTGCCAAGATTTTGATAAAAAACTATAGTCGATGAAATTTTGTGTCCATTTGGTCCAAAATTATAAAAAAAATTACAGAAACTTTATAAATATTGGTAAAATGTTGCACTCAAATTTTGGTGGGAAAAAATTACTGTAACAGCACTCAAAGGGTTAAAATAACTGTAAAACATTAGAAAATTTAAAAAAGAGTGATCTGAACTGTGCATATCATACAATATTTTCCTAAAAAAGCTCAAATTCATGTATATGATATTATAGTACACCGCATGCGCGCCGCATATATCCAGCCATTTCAACTCGGTAAGACAATGTAGCAACAGAAAACATCACTATGAGCAACGTACTCGTGAACTGAAAGTAGGTGTACGCAATATAACTTCGGAATAAGATAGTCTTTGTCGTCGCTGAACTCACTGTTCCGCTTTATTCTAGGTTATATTGTCAACATAGCAAATATTGTTGGCAAGTGCTACAAAAAATATTGCAAAACGTTTTGTATTGCACAGTGTTTGTCCTAGGACGCTGTGTAAGGGGTTTGATAATCAAAACATGCGTACGGTAAACGAAACCTATTGCGTTTGGCCTAAACCCCTCCCCTCCCCTAAACGAAAGTTTTGAAGTGCGAAAATCCAACCATTCTGTATCTGCATACCAGCAATCAGTAATTACACCGCCATGAAATCACGCATACGCTACCGACCCCCCCCCCCATACCCTATAGAAATCAATCTCTGTTCAGCACCAACTCAACAATGAGGCAATCAATAGAATGAATGAAACAGTGTATCCAAAATGATTATTACAATATTTTATTCGTGCACTGATTCAAATGTATGTCAAAGAATGCTGGTGTAGCGGCCGGTGCCGTACTGGCCTGGTATACGCCAAACAATATAGCAATATTTTGCAATACATAAAAACGTGTAGCGAGATGTTGCGATATGAAAACTTGTACGGTAATCGAAATACAACCAAACTCCCCCCCCCCCACCCAACACAGAAGTCACGTTTACCCTGCGCGTGTATTAATTATTCAAGGCCCCTAATTTCAGAGATGGCTGAAGTTGTTGCCCCTTTTTATATTAATGAATTGGTTGTGTAATATGCAAATGAAGCTGACACTCGGAATAATACTCATAGTAAACTTTCGGCAATCCGTTCTATATGTTGCTTGATAACTACAATTTGTCAAGTGTACTTGTTAATAAATAACAAATGTGCCATGGACAATACCTTCAGTATAGGTGTCTCGTCCTTCGCCTTGTCATATATCCAAATCAGGACAGTTCGCTTGATAAGTACGTTACCTTTAGTGGAATAGCAATACCGCTGATCCCAAACAAAGAAGAACCACAGTATGATGAAGTGTTTCCTGATGCCTCACTGAAGCCAGCATTGAGCCTACATGCTTACATCAACGACAGGAAACACTAGAAATTGCCTACGCACTAGCCAATATGTTGGAGGGGCAGCAATGGAAAACGGTTGCAATTTGTAGGGATGTGAGTTCTCGGTATATTTTAATGGTATATCCGATGCTATTACATGAAAACGATTACTTAACTTCAGTTCAAATATTTCTTTTTCAGCATCGATGAGTCTCCTCTCCAAAAATATCCACGTGAACGAAGTACATTGTTTGGCATGATTAAATGTCTTACTTTTAAATATAACAAAATGAAACACCGCAAGTAAAGCCAATTAATTTTACTTAAGATTGTTATCGAAGTAAATGTGACAACAATAAACATTAGAATATAAGGCTTTGGATAGTCGTAGTCTGTCCGCGTTGCCCTTCAAGGTGAGAATAGATAGATACCTGTAATTTAAATTTAACTTTCGTCCCATGTCATACATAAGTTGCTAACTCTCCATCCTATGCTGTTTCTGTAAAAGCCAAACGAAAAGCTAGACCACTTTTTCGCCAAATTAATCAGAATCTTCAGGGGGACTGTGACATATTCTAGACAGAAGCCTGTTAGTTTGTAGAGATACTCAGAGGTAAGCTTTGAGACACCAGTACCCAGTTATAAGTTAACACCTTTGACTTTAGGTTCAGCAGAGCGTTGGAGTTCTTCAAGTGAAGATCGTATAACAGTTTTCGTTCTACAAGGCAGACGAATATCAGAAACGTTATTTATCAAACACTATTAAGTTGCTTATTTATTCATTTATCTGTTTATTTTATTATTTATTATTCATCCAAATGTTTGTTTATCTCACAGAACATCGATGTTTCATCGCTCCCCTGTGGAGATTAGTATGTCATCAATCAACCGGAAACGAAGAGGATTGTCATAGAGTCGACTGTTGCTGGGACAAGCACGACAGTATGTGTTATGAGAAGAAAGACCAGGGTAAGTGTCGAGCATTTGTAAAGAACCTACTTGCAGCTGAGCATGCACACTGACATTAATTCGATCTGACGGTTGTTTATGATTTGGTAGAAAATTTAAATGTTGCAAGCCGGCAACTACAAGGAATAGTCATGGTTTAATGAATCTCAGTGACTTTTATGTAACCTCTTCAAACCAGATAACGTCTGTGATCCCTTTCTTAACCAAAAATGTTCAGAATCAAAATTTTTAGATTATGAGCTGGCATCTACAACAAAATGTAACTTAGTGCCCTGAAAGATGCTAAATATTCATTTCCATTTTTCCCTCTTGTACATCCTTGCGTCCCGTCCTAACGTGTCGTACAGATATACTCTAGGTGAAGGGACTACGCTGAATGACTTAATCTGGTGCTTACTTGTACAGAGAATGTAAAATGTTGTTTTTTGAATTTGTCAATCTGTGACAGTGTTTGCTATTACATTGCCTAACTTCACAGCTAACATAAATCACGTCTTCGTACCATCAAAAGTCATTGTTAAGAGAGACTAGGATACTCCCGATATTATGTAAAATATTTTCTTACGCATGTATATTCTACAGGTACACACATTGTGTTTAATTTTCACTCATGTCATAAACAGAGCTGCAAACACATATTATGGCCGTTGCAAATGTTGCTGTATTTTGACCTGTTTAACAAAGACTTTCATCATCCATTATTATCTATATGGCGTATTTTCCCCTGCAGCAAAGAAAGATACTATACATTATTCACGATATATTTTTATCACAGGTGGCGTTAACATAGCAACAAGCGCCTACACGCAAACCCTTGCATGCTCAAACATCTGGGCGATGACTGATGGTCGGACTCCGAAAAATACAAAGCCATCTCTCTTACACGGATCGTCATCTCATTGCCGTTCTGGATTGGGTAGCATGCCTTACTTTGCACAAGACTCTACGTTGATTTCAAGGGAAACACAGAGTGTCAACAGTTCACTACAACACTTTTAACAATGGTGTTCGATCGGACATATGGCATTGACAGTGTAAGGCTATATCTAAAATCTATTCCAGGTATGATGATATTTCTATCAGATAAAGGCCATGAATATGTACACAGAATGCTCCGCCGGTGTAGTTTTAGAAGGAAGATAGATGCCTTTATTCAGTATTTAGGCAAGGAAGGTCTGAGAAGTGTATCCTGTGAAAAAAATGACATTCATTCAAAACAGCTGTCTTGTCGATCCCTCCCGAAACAAAGGTCCTATTTTTAAAAAAATTCTATCAAAAAATTGAAATGAATATTTTGGTCAAATTTATGAAAAATATTGTTTGTTCACATTTTTGGCCCTGAGAATCTCATTCTTGTAAAACATGGTCCTGATTACAAAACGAGCAGTCTTATCAATCCTACTAAAACAAAATTGCCTTTTTTGCCTCGACTTTTTTGGGGCAAAAAGCTGTTCATTTTAGTGTAATTTCTAAAACATTTATTTGTTCCCAGTATGGGCTATTAGAAGCCAATTATGAGTAAAATAGCTGTACCGATCTCGAAAAATGATCTTATAGACCCAACTCGAGACAGTTGTGGCTAATTTTTTGCGCCGAACTAATACATGTATAAGGTAATGCATTTTATAACATAAATTGTATTAATAATGAATAGTACGGGCTTCATCGATGACTCTGGGCACAAATAGTTCCTTTCAGCCAAATAAATACCATTAATGTCTATATATTTTCATTCCTTTGATTTTGAGGTTACGGTAACTCACGCATGTTTATGGATGGCACTGATTAAGTAAGTAGAAGATAGGAAACTGTTGTGAATTTTCCTTCGACCAAAGATATAACATTGAGGCAAAAACATATTTGCTGCTCGGATGGTTCTGATTATGCGTATTTACGTCAAAGGATACTTAGTCAATCAATGAAGACTAACTTGGGAACGAAATGTAGAGACATAACCAACGTGTCCAAAACTTTATCAATATTTTCACCAAATGCACCAAACGTAATTTTGGCCAAATAATTACTTTTTACCGAATTCAACTTTTCTTAATGTTGGCTGTCTGGTTACATACAATTTTGCTCTATCCATTTTGTTCGATGAAGAAATGAGCGACCATGTACTTAAGTCACAAACTTTAAACCAAAGCATTAAATCATAAGTAAATTAAATGCTCACTGCACTCACTTGATTATTATTTCTTTCATTATGATTACGATTATGCCTAACATGATTTGAAATGTTCATACACGGATATACCTGTTCCGAAGATACTTAGACCCATCTTCTATCTTTAGGTAATATGCTCTTCGAAAGTGAAAGCCGTGCAAATTTATGCACCAGAAAAATAAATTCTCCAAGATTTACCGATATTTGAAATACAAAATTGCCGCCGTCCCCGTGTTAACTCTATGGACAAAAATAAACTTTTCGATTTTCGAAAAACTTAGACGGTGAAAACTTTTCGTACTCCAACAGCTTTAAGTGGCAGCTCAGAGAAGAATTGTAAAAGTTAAAGGCTCTGAATATCTTTCCAAGACAAGCATTCTACCCAAAAACAAAAACGAAAATAATACGGTTATTTGCTACGCTTTGATCTACCGACATTATTCACCGTTTCGCAAATATAGGAAAACGTGTATGTAAATCACAAAACAGCCATCTTGCTTCCTAAAATTCAAACTTACAACACGTTATATCATCATCATCGATGTATAATTTTAATACATATGTATATCATCAGAACTATCGAAAGCAGAAGAACTGTTCATCAAAGAGGACAACAAATGCTAGACGAAAGTTCAAGACAACTCATAATCTCCATTAACATATTTATAAAGATCCTGTAATTTGTTTCAAGCCCCTTAAAACATACTTAGTTCAATTGGCGTTACTTGGCAAAATATGGAAACTAACTTTAGCAACAGTCATGAACCAGATATGAACTGAAAATGCTCACGTGTTTCATTAAATATTGCAGTTACGTGTAAATTTGAGCCTTTGCCACGTGTTTGCAACTTCATTGAAAGTGTTATGATCAACATAATGAACAATATTCACCGCAGATGAATTCTAAAAGGTCAGTATACAAATAGGTATTAGCTGAAATAAAAATATTAAAATTTCTTTGACTGCCGTCATTGTATCACCACTTTATATAGCAAGTGCGTTTGCCAAGTCCTTCAAGCCATATATGCCAAACTGTGGAAGCTCATTAGATATGCAAATTATAAATTAGTTGACATGAAAATGTGAAATGACTATCAATATTGATTTAACCTGGTATAATCATCAATGTACATAGCATGTTCTGCCGACTTTGATCAAGTAAATCCCTGTATATATCCGTAATTAGGAAAGATAATTGAAAATGCAAAATAGGAATTGGCTGAACAACAAATGCTTAATGACTTTCAATGATGATGTATCATAGTATCTGCAATATATATAGCAAGTTTCATTAACTTTGGTTCAGTCAATTCAGATATATATCCCTAATTAGGAAAGATCATTAAAATATGCAAATAAGCAATCGGCTGAAGTAAAAATACTTAGTGATTTTCAATAATATTCTATCATGGTATCTTCAATACATGTAGCAAGCTTTGTCAACTTTGGTAAAGTCAATTGAGACATATATCCCAATTAGCAAAGATCATTAAAATATGCAAATCAGGAATTGGCTGAAGAGAAAATGCTTAATGACTTTCAATAATATTGTGTTATAGTGTCTTCAATGTACTTAGCAAGTTTCATTAATTTTGATCAAGTCAATTCAGATATATATCCCTAATTAGGAAAATTCATTTAATATGCAAATTAGGAATTGGCTGAAGTAAAAATGTCTTTTGACTTTCAAAATGTTATATCGTAGTATCTTTGATGTACATAGCAGGTTTCAACGACTGCAATCCAGTTAATTCAGATATACATCAGATTCCCGAATTAGGAAAGTTCATTAAATATGCAAATTAGGAATTGGCTGAAGAGAAAATGCTTAATGACTCTCAATTATATTGTGTTATAGTGTCTTCAATATACGTAGCAAGTTTCATCAACTTTGGTCCAGTCAATTCAGATATATATCCCTAATAAGAAAATTCATTAAATATGCAAATTAGGAATTTGCTGAAGTTAAAATGCTTACTGACTTTCAAGAATGTTGTATTATAGTAGCTTCAATATACGTAGCAAGTTTCATCAACTTTGGTCCAGTCAATTCAGATATATATCCCTAATTAGGAAAGTTCATTAATTATGCAAATTAGGTATTGGCTGAAGTTAAAATGCTTCATGACTTTCAATAATGTTAAATCATAGTATCTTCAATATACATACCAAGTTTGGTCAATTTTGATGAAGGCAAATCAGATATATATCCTAATAAGGAAAGTTCATTAAATATGTAAATTAGCAATCTATTTCATGTCACCCTTTAATGGTTCCCGCTGCTGATATGTCTTGATGTGATTAATATTTGTAGCAAATCTCATTAAATTGTGTGCAGTCGTTTTCAATGTATGGCCGGTTTTTCTAAAATCATTAATTATACAAATGAGCAAAAAGTAAGCAAGCCACACCCACCAAAAACTAATCAGTTCTTGCTATTTGCAAACCGAATCTATGTATGAGATTTGATTTTGATCTGATTAGCCATTTTTGAGCTATCGGACGCACAGACAGACGGGTAGACAGACAGACACACAGACAGACATCGCTGCGACATTAGCCGGCGTGAGTGAACACATGAGCTAAAAATGGATAACTGTAAGCAATTTTTTATACCATATCAAAGATATGAAAACATGCGATCCATACATATTTTGGGCTCAAAGAAGCCGATGGTATGTACAAGAGAAACATTGGTCAACACGGCACTCTGATTTCAAGGAGGGGTTGGAAGGCTGCTTGCTCTTGAATTGGTACCTGCTTTTGATAGTATAGGTTCTTCTGAGCCAGAATGTAAACACATCACATTTTTCAGAAATATTTTTGATTAAAATTTCATTTGTTTTGACCAACATTTCGTCAACTTCACTAAACCTTACCTTTTTGAGCCAAAATTGGTCAAAATGGCATTTTGACTGCTGGGTTTTTGAATTAGCAAAACCTTTTACAAAGTATAGGCTCCTCATAAAGTAGTAAACTTTCCCATTTTTTTGACAAATACTTGTCAAAATGCCAAATTTTGGCTCGAGTTATGTCAATACGATTGTTTTTAGGTTTTCAAACCTTTCTCATCGGAAATTCGGATAGTGCGCCTGTTCGTGAACGCCAGTCTATTGTTCTCGAGCGGCCAAGCTCAAATGATTGGCAAATCATCATACTGGCAAACTCGCCAGCCATGGCATGAAAAGAAATTGGTAGTGTATCAACTGTAGTGTAATTAAGCTTATGGGCTTGAGATCTCAAAATTGTTAAAAATCTGGTCTGACTATTGTTGCGTAATTACATTCATCGTCATCATTTCATATCTAGCTACAGGATTTTGTATGGTAATGAATAGTGATACTGTGGGATAAAATCGTTTCAAATCAATGTTATACCTGATGAAGGTTTGATGTTGTATATTGTGGTCCAAACAAGGTATTATGTGCCTGATGGCAGGTTGTTATTCACTCTACTTTATGGGAGAGCAAATCTTCTCGTGCAGCAAGGGTTCATAGCCCATTTTTGGCTACAATGTGTTTATCACGTGCCTTTCTTTCAAACTTTTCACTCTAAATTTTCGGGTTTATATGCAATAAGGAGTATATATAGTTATCGTCACCTTAGACAGAAATAAGTAAACAGAAAAAAAATTTTGATCGTTGCATAGCGATGAATACATTAAAATAGCTGTTATACGGTGCACCCATTTACTTGCATAATTTTAAAACCGCGGATGGTAAAGCGACTCTGTACCTTTGTTTTGACATGACTCTTGCCGCTAGTTTAACCCTCTACTTTGAAAAGGATGAACGTATATGCCAATTACTTGAGAAATAGTACATTTTCTTATCGTCCGCAAACATATGCACATAGTGTTTCCTTCTGTAAATTATCGTATCAAGAGTCTAGTCGTCTGGAAAAAAATTAAAGTCATTACAACAGTCAATCGTCATGCGAAGAATCCTTTATACCATTTATTCGCAGCAGAGCACAGTTGAAAATCCTTAAGAAGATATTCGGTCAAGATTGAAGCTGATATGGCAATCGAAAACATTAAAGCAAATGCACAATTCGATATATCAGTACAAAGACTTACATCAAGTTGACGGTACTGTTGAATTGACTCTGGAAGATAAGAATAGAAAACTAGAGTCATGTACTTAGTGGACGAATAAAGTTTTTTGAGGCGATGCCTGTTGAAATCGGTCTCGCAAGCGTAATAGTTAATATACATGTTTGAGCATTCACTACTGATAACGTGACAGGCAATCAGAATGCTAAACAGACTTTAAATTACTTTTGACATGACGCTTGCCACGAGTTGTGATACATGTGACGCTTGCCACGATATAAACCTCCAGTTTGAAATAAAATGTGCGCAAAAACGTACGATGAACGTACAAAGAACCCTATACTGCAGTCGATTCTCTTTTAGAGCTAAGTAATGTGGTTATTTTAAATCCTAAAGTTGTCAAGTTGGAATGTTCCGAGTTAGTTTTAGTCCAATGATGACTATGTGACCCGCGAATTGATCAACAAGTTATCAATGAATCATATGGACCGCGTGACATTCTAAAGACGAGGCATGAAATAATCATAACATTTTGTCAGTAAAACCTCCTATACAGCCGTGCGTGCTAGTATGCTTATTGAAGACGTAACTGATGGGTAACATGATGCCTCACTAAATTTGATATATCATATACCTCGAGCCACGTTCCTGTGTAACGCTATGGGAAAAGTTGCCCTCACATTTATGTAATAATTTTGCCGTATCACGCCCAGGCACACTATGCCCAAAAGAACAAGAGCGTGCGTTTAAAGGTATACTGTCACCTGTTCCAATTTTGCTACAGTTACCATGAAAAGAGAAAATCTTTAGGCATATTTAGATTACAGGTGACTGTATACCTTCGAGGACCAGCTTCAATTCTGCTAACTACGCGCTAAGCCTAGCCAGTTCCCGTCGCCCAACTTCGTGTACATGGTCATTTTATCTCGAAATCCTCGTAAAATTAAAGGCACAATATTTCTGCCAATCGAGCTGTTTACTGATGATCACATCTCCCTACCGGTGCAATAACATTTACGCCGTTCTTCTTCCACCTCAATTTACGCTTTTGTTGGTGTATGTACATTGCTCTACAAGTTGTAGATGTAAATAAATGACATCATAATGTTTACCGATACGCAAAACAGCATCAGGGTCGTAAAGATTGATATCACCCTGAAGGTAGCAGGCGTTGAAATGGAAAATATCACTTGCGCAGACGCCACTGTGCAGTCTTCAAATTGTAAATATTTCAATACTTTTTGATGGAAAATGAGTAATTTTGTTCATGTTATTTTCATCTGATTCTATTAAGAATTGAACAGATTCCTAATGTGGTTACTTTAGCTTGCCATTATCGAGACATTTCCGCATCACTTATCATGTATCTTGTATTTCCAGGTTTGGCAATTTTAATAACTGATGATATATATCGTGAGCCAGGGGAGGAAAAGGTATGTGGGAAGCCGTTGTTTCCAAATCTTGAAAACTCTCGTGAGACAACTTCAACCATTGACCATGATGCGGATTTTGGAATTTCAGCGTTACATTGTTATTGTAGCACTGAAACCAACTTTATAACAGACACGATTATGATATTGCTCCTGATAGCCGGAGATGGGTATAAATCGGGAGAGACTGTAACATGTTATGAAGTCGAAGTGTACACTGATGATAGTGAGTATTCCAATTATCTAATAGCTGAAATCAGGAAAAGTCAAGCGTTCTGCAATTACGCAATAAGGTTACACTATAAAGACAGCGTAAATGTTATCAACAGCTCGAACAGTGTTTATTGAACTATAGACATTGATAACGCAGCTTTGAAATGTCTGTTCCTCTTGAGGTTGCATTGATATTGGAACACGAAAATGAAAATTAGGTAACTATACCTTCTTGAAGTATTTTTTAAGGTAATATGCACCTCGAAAGTGAAAGACTTAAACTTTTGCTCAAACTTTCCTCAATGAAACTTTCAACTATTCTCTTACTAAAGCAAGAATAAAAATCAGGGGTCACCGTGCAAACTTTGGTTCTAGAGAAACAAATAACTTGCGATTTCTCGATATTTAAAATCCAAATGGCCGCCATCCCTTGTTAACTCTATGGGAAAAAATAAAATTTTCGATTTTCGTAAAACTAAGCCCATGAAAACTTTTCTTTCTCCGAGAACTTCAAAATGAGCCCCCACAAGTGGTAGATCAGAAGAAAATTGATAAAATTTGATGGCCCGAATTTCTGTCCCCGAGGTGCGTTCTACCTTAAGCACATCTTCTCAAATCCCATTTTTGTTAAACGAATGCTTCCTTTTGCTTCTTTTGGTAAAGAAACTTTATTGTGCGATATACTCGTCGCTTCACTGGAAATAAGTGAAACCAGAAGTCAAATCTTGCATAATGCTCATATGCCATGATGAGCGCTTGATGCCTTTACATGAAAGTGTTGCTTATTGTTTCTCATAAAAGCCAACTATCTTATTTTCAAGTTATTCCAGACGACAACATTTGTGCAGCAAACGAGTGTCAACATGGTGGAACGTGTATGCCTTTTGATAACTCCTTTGTTTGTATTTGTCGGCTTGGTTACAGTGGAATCAGATGTGAAGTCGGTGAGTGTGACTTTTCATACTTTCTAACCATTCTATTCAAAGGTAGTGGTAATATTTGATAAACAATATTTATTTTATTATTTATCAAGTATTCTTTGTTAAATCTAACACAACCTACAAATAGAATAGTACATCCCAAACATATAAATGAGAGCGAAGATCTAAGAGTCCTTTCAATTCTGTCTAAAGATTACGCGATGCATGAAATGAAGTGAGAGATATTTTTTACTTTGCACCTGAAGTAATTTGCGTTCGCTCTGCTGTCCGCATTTAGCATTGTAATTTCCCACGCGGTCATCTGTCAACTGTATGGGCAAAAACAGCCAACCGTCCAAGGCAAGTCAGCCATCGGTACGGTGGACATAACTTTCATCGTGCTAGCGACGGATAGCCATAGTATTCAGAGTTATTCAGAATATTTACAAATAGATTTATGAAGTAAATGCAACGACACGATCGAAACAGTAATTCTCATTCTCGGAGATTCCGTGGCTTTTCAAAATATCACACAAGTTTACGACAGTGGCGAGCGCGAAAGATTCCGTTCGATGACACACAGAGTGTACCTCATTGCATGTACTTTATGCCCACAACGCTGCCGTCACCGGTCTCTGCCATGCCGGTGTCAACTCGTTAATCCCGATCTAGGTCGTCAATGTATTCGTCTAAGGACTTTGATGTTTGCAGTGACATATATCTCACCCGTAGATACATCCTAATTTTACTTGACGGAAACTCCGTTTTGAGTGTTGTCTGAGTCAACTTTCGAAGTACATCGAATTCCACAGCGCTGCCATGCATATACAGCTCAACAGTTGATGTCTTCGCTAGCGCTACAGCCTTACGTCGCGCTGTAGGTTTGATTTCGAGCAAGAATTTACGGAATTTTTGTATGATGAAGGAAAATTATCGTTGTTAGTCGAATGACTTTATGCTTGTGCCTGTATGTCGCTTTCCCGAAGATTCATGAGATTATACTGTACTCATTTATTCAGTTGAACTTCCGTTGAGGTGAAGATTTCAGGTTTATCGTCAACCGGGATCGCCAGGTACGACGTCCACATCGAGCCTTACGAGGCGACTCGACTGGATCGGCGGTATCCTCATTCGATTCTCGGGAACAGCTATAGTTTTAGCGACTCGAAATTTCGCTGGACATGCCTTCTATGTTTTCCATGTGTGGATTTATCCGGTCACCTTTTTTGAAAAAGTGTCACGAGAGCACGGCATCGATCACGACAAATCGGTCTATGTTCACGTCGCGACCCGCATGTATGAACGGTACCGTGCAAGAAAAAAGTTCCGATTGATGATGTACAACAGGGGTAATTCGGATTTCTTATCCGTCCTGTTCTACGTCACACAGGTGGGAATTCGGGCCAGTTCATGTGATATATATATATATATATATATATATATATATATATATATATATATATATATATATATATATATATATATATATATATATATATATCATCATCATCATCATCATCATCATCATCATCATCATCATCTTTCTTCACACAATAATTCCACTCCTACAAATGTAAAATGGTATCGGCTAGTACATATGAAACTTTACAGTCCCAAAGTTAACGTCATATTCATAGGTACACTGATAGGCAATTACAAATTATGTGCTCTTTAAATTTTGAAAATGTTCCTTTCAGTCATTGCTTTCGTCGTGGAAGGAAACTATTTCCGTGATGAAGCTAAAGACGTTTGCTCGTCCACGAATGGTATATTGGCGACCCTTGAAAATGCACGGAATGCGTGGTATTTTGGACTTGAACATTGCGACTTTCTATATATATCTGCAGAAGAGAGAGTGATGATGTATTCTGCCACAATAAGCAAACTTTTCGTATGTTCTAAGACTCCGCCAATGGAACTGGTGTTTTTGGTGCGAGATGGAACGTCACATCTTACTAAAGCACCAGTCTTATGCTCTCCTACACATAATTACGGTAAAGTAAACCATTGTATGTTGCACTCAACCAACCATTCATCCAGTCATCCCTCTTTACACTCATGCATGCATACATGCATACATACACACATACATACATACATACATTCACACACACACACACACACACACACACATACATACACACACACACACACACACACACACATACATACATACATACATACATACATACATACATACATACATACATACATACATACATACATACATACATACATACATACATACATACATACATACATACATACATACATACATACATACATACATACATACATACATACATACGTTCGTACGTACATACATACATACATACTTTGCTGAATAACATAAAAGGTTTTTCTTTTGGACCAGTCTTGACAGATTGTTTCTTCCTAGCAAAGCACGCCTACCCATCCTTGACACCTCGTACCTATTCTTATCAGTGTTAAAGCCCTAATAGCTGCGAATTTTATGCGTTTTTATCATGATTCTATATTCAAACCAACGTTGGTTTGTGTAAATGTGCTAACTGAATGACATGTACAGAAGTATCCTTTCCCGTTGATTTGGACCATGCCTACGAGTTCTAACATGTTAAATAATAAACGGATGCCGCACTCATAAAGTGGCGCCTAACGGAAAGGTACAAAAATTATGTCATAACTGTACATATTGATCATAAAGGAAACACGTATGATGCAATTTACTTAAGTGCACAACACACACTGGCCAACATTTATTTGTTGTAATCTTTATTTTCTCTGTCACAAGATAAGTGTTTGAAAATTGAGTGAGATCTAAAATGATGTTAAAATGCATGAATTTACATGCCACTTTCGACATTATGACAGAGTTATACTTTCAGTCTTTTTATGGGTCTAATTCAAAGAAAACTCTTGGAAAACTGAGGATATTTTGAGATCGGTTTATTACACATTCGCAGCTATTGGGCTTTAAGATGACCTCGTTAAAAATTCAAATGTTCTTATTCTTCTCTGATCTTGTTATATATTTATTTACCTTGGATGATACTCATTATCGGACCTGTTAAAATAGAATATTACCTTAAACATATTGTAAAGAATGTAATATGTACTGGAGAAACAAATTTCGACAGTGCACTACAATAGAATTTTGTTGCATGATGGTTAATATATTGATTTTAACACATGGTAGGTCCTGAAAAAACAATTCCTTCAAAGTTCACCCCACTTGGGATAGATGGCGTCTACATCGGTGCCAGATACGCTGCAAAACCTGCAGAGGACATGGACTCATCTGATAAACCATTCACTGCTTGGACATTTTTCTCATTGTTGCCTCAAAACAGTAGACTTCTGGCCGAAAAGCTTGTATTTACGACAACTAATGCTCCATTTTGGTTTTCAATGGCTCTGAAGAGACGTCAATATACTCAGTACTTCTTCCGAGAATCTACATGATAACTGGTATAGCACACAAACCGTTATACAATGGCAACGAACTTATTTACCATGGACTGACGACATTTGTGGCAGCTTTCAGAACAGGAAATGATGGACCTTTCCAGTCAATTAAAAATGGCAATGGAGCGCAGGTAAATTTCAACTTTGTTTCCCCATTCCTGCTGTTTTAGCCCTTTTCAATGATTTATAAGAATGAACAAATTCATATCTTGAGTAAACTGTTGAACTTTTAATCTCAACACATTAGCTTTTTCTTAAATTTCAAGTCGCGACACGACAACCTTAAGTTAGTGATCAATAGATTGACCCAATCCCATTCTCAAGACCTTTCGTTCACGTGAAATCAAAATCGGACTGTAGACTTTTGGTAATTTATACCGTCCGATGCCACTATTAAGAAATGGAGGTAAGCGCGAATATCAAGTCTTTATTGCATTACTTCAAGGCTCTTTCTACAGAAACTGACGTGAACAGTGCGGTGAAGTCCTAAGATTATAACTTTTCATTTTCTTCTACTCTTTCATTCCGCATGCAATGAAGTTGAACAAAATTGAACAAATGACAAATGTGTAATAATATAGTGATCCATTATCTGGCTAATGGAGACAGAACATTCACAACACGTTTAGCACAATTCTCAGTTATTGTACAGCCACTGCTGATTGTCGGCCAAAGTGGAATATGTTGTTTGTTAACTTTTCGCAAACATTCATGTATAGATGATATCTCAGTGTTGGGGTGTGATACCCAGCATGCTTATGTATTCCCCGTCTTTGTTTGTGAAGTTCCGAAACACAGACACAACGGCATGTTCATATTCAGTTGTAGAGTCGTCGGTGCCAGCCTTCCTGCATGCATTAAAAACTATTTACATTTCTACTTTGTATTCTTTGTGACTAACATAACAACGATTCTACCTTCATGCACTGTTAAAAATTGGAGGCACTCACTATCGGAGGATGGTGAGTTCGAGACCCTGTAAGTCCAGAGTAACGGACTCACTGTCACAGGATGGTGAGATCAAAACTCCAGCATGGTATTGTGCCCTTGAGCAAGGCACTTTACTCCTCAATGCTCCATTTGGATTGGGTTAGGGGTACCTCATCCTATAATTGGGTTCGCCTGTTGGATGAGTAATAAGAAAAAATGTAAATATCCATATCTTTATTAAATTGATTCCAGTTCTTCGGTCAAAGAGATTTGCAGATCTCTTATTTCACCCTATTATGATCTGATAAAGATGTGCATGCCAATTCAGTGATAATTTCCACTCAAAGAATATTGTTTGATGTGACAGTAAAATCTAAACCTTTCGCTGCCACTGACAATTCAGAACTACTAAAATATCTGCTTGAATAGTTTTTGACTCTTGTTTGTGGAATATTGCGAGATGGTATCTACTTTTCGTAATGTGAATTCCTCTATTTATCCAACGGTCGAGATTATTTTGTGTATTAATATCGTGTTCTTTTAACTGTGGCCTCTCAGTAGTTTGTTGACTAGTAATGTTCACTTCTAGTGAATGTGAAATCATTACGATATTGTTTCTTGTGTTTTCATTTAATCTATGGTATTGCATTTAGTTTTTTTGCGACTGTTAATGTCATGACATATTTTGTGGGCGATTTATTATAAAAGTAACGGACGACGCGCTGACCATTAACGTTTATTTATGGGCAAGGGCGAGAGGAAAGCCAAAAACTAACGGGCGAGGCTTGCCGAGCTCGTTAATTTGGCTTTCCTCTCGCCCGCGCCCATAAATAAACGTTAATGGTCAGCTCGGAGTGTGTTATTTCAATTATATTATCAACGAACCCCGAAAACTCGTCAAAAATTACGAAAATTCCCTTGCGAGTGACAACGGGGCCCCATAACCTGTCAGTAAGTAGTGCGCGCCGATAAAAATTTTGCAAATCCGGAGATTTTTTTTGATAAAAAACGTCTAAACTTGGCCAACAAATGCTCCATTTTATTTTGTGGTTGATTATGATCTTTGTACGAATCACAATTTTCGTTTTAGCCGTAAAGTTACTGTGTTTACGATATTATTCATATTCACGGGCATGAAAACAAACATTACTGTGTATTTGTGGGCAGTCACGTGGTTCAGCTCGACCAATTAAAACGCAATGGACAGGGCAAAGTCAGGGAATATTGCAGGCCATTTTGCCGATATCGTGTCGTATTTGAGTGATTTTGACAAGTTGCAACCATTTACAAAACATGCATTATTAGGTTAAGTTTGTTTCCCTAGCGACGTTCCAGAATTAGCGACAAAATCGACATACGTCGACCTTGCCTACTGCTCGCTGTACTCATAAAAAGTTGATTACTAAGGAATGCATATCACCTTTTGATATTTTTCTGCTGTTGTGTAGTACACTTTCAGAAAGAACATAGTAAATACGAAGATTTTTTCAAAATTTGAATGGCGTTTATAAGTTCAGTATGAGTGAAGATGTAAAACATAGGCCGTATTGTGTGTAAACTGAGTTTTTTCGTGGTATGAAAAATAACCTCAGACCTTCACGAAAGTCATGAGCCAGTTAAAAAATCGTGTCAAAATCGATCTCACGCCATCATGCAGCATTCAAGACAGTGCTAGACCGAGTGAACACGATCGTAAATGTAGTAAAGTGAGCGCCTTAACGTCATTTAGGGAGCGTTCAGTTATTATGGCCGGGGATGGGCGGGCAAATTCTTACTGCGCATCTGTCAAAATGAGTGAAGCCCCTACCAATTGTACCATAAAATTGATGACCCCTTTTAAGATGACAAAAATTTCACGGGCCCCCCCCCCCCCCCCACATTGCCTGAGTAAAGCTGCACACAAAAACACCTCGTGGGTATGGGGCGATGGAATCCAAAAAAAAAAGATTCTTGGATTTTTTTCAAAGGACCCTCCTTACAAACTCACAAGGTGTTAATATTTAAATTTACCCTTATGACTTGCGATAATTTTGAAATTACCCCTCAAAGGAATGAGACAGAAATTACAGATGGATCGCAATATTTTTGCACAAGCGTGTGTGTACAAAATTTTGATATTTAGATTTAATTGATAATCAGCTGTTGATAATGTTGATTTCCTATACATGGTAGTGTATGAGAAAACTAATACTTTTTCAATACAAAACTATATCTGTGCATTTATAGATATTTGATAATTGATATAAATATACCTAATTGGAATAGGGTTGTTACAACTGGAATGTTGATAAAAATTTGACTTTAGAATTTCACCAAAAATCTTCATCCACTATACATGGGAGTCTATGATAAAATTGTGAATTATTTTTTTCCAGTCAAAAACTTGCTATACTTGTGCATATACAGACGTTGAATAATTAAGTTAATTGTACTTGATTAGAATATGATGGTTAAAGGTGCATATTATGTGTTCAAGAAATCTGATTTTGGAAATGCACTGAAAATGTTCATCCACTATACATGGGAGTCTATGAGGAAACTATGAATATTTTTTTCCAATACAAAAATAGGTAAACCTGTGTATTTATGTACTCTCGATTATTGATATTAATGTACTTGATTAGACTATGGTGGAAACAAATGAATGTGTTCGCCAGAAATTGGATTTTGGAATTTCACTGAAATGTAAATTCACTGTACATGGGAGTTATGAAGAAACTATGAATATTTTTCCAATACAAAACTACCTAAATCTGTATATTTATAGACGTTTGATAATTCATTTTAAAGTACTTACTTAGACTAGGATGGTTAAAGGTTGATATGTGTGCAAGAAATTTGATTTTGGAATTCAAAGAAATGTTGATTCACTATACATTGAAGTCTATGAGAAAAAGTATGAATAATATTTTTACAATGCTAAACTAAATTAAACTTGTGCTTTAACAGGTGTTTGATAATTGATACAAATGTACGTGATTCAAATGGGGTGTTTGAAAGGTCAGATGTTTATAACAATTTTGATATTGGAATTTCACCAAAAAGTATTATTTAACTTTTCATGATAGTAGTAGTCTACTATGTAACTGTTAAATAATTTCCCTGACAAAACTTGTTATATCTCTAATATGCCCTCAGTGAGTTCGATTTACAATAAGACAATCCTCAGAGTTGCCAAGTCAAGATGTTCATGTGACAAATAATTATACTTTTGTTCAGAGTTACAGTTAAATGACTTCAAAGATTGAAATCATGCAGCAAATCATTTCTATCTCCCAGAATATTTCTGAACACTGAAACTGCTTTTTGACGGGACGGATACCTCTGAAAATTAAGTGACCCCCCTCTGAGCTGTTTGAAAAATACACGACCCCCCTTGCAGTTTTCAAATTTTAGGTGACCCCCCCCCCTGGATTTGTCGCCCACCCCGGCCATAATAACTGAACGCCCCCTTACGAACGCAATGTGGATACAATATATAATAGTCGGGCCAGTCATTTCGTCCCCAAGATTATATAATGTCCCTAGACGTCCCAATTGCCGAGTTTACATTTACCATGTAATAAATGAATATATATATAATATATATATATAATATATATATATATATATATATATATATATATATATATATATATATATATATATATATCCATGTATGTATGTGTATATGTACGTGTTTGTGTGTATGTGTAACGTAGGGTGATGGGAATTAGTTTAGGACAATCTTCTGATTAACCAATTGAGAATGAAATTGTGTCAATCTGCTGATGAAAGTTGTTATGTAAGGTCATGAGAATGAGATAGGGTCAATCTGCTGATTAAGGTTGCTTCTACAGTGTGCTGAGATCGAGAGTTCAAGTATAGACCTGACTTTTCCGATACTACTTAACTTTCATTTTCGTGTTCTGACGACAGAAAAAAGGCGGTAAAGTCAGTGATTTTCTGTAAAATACATTTATTAAAACTAATCACTACATCTGAGGCATGAATTCAATAAAAATTACAATGCAGAGCAAAATTTACCTATCTCAGCTTGGACGACACAAACTCCTGTAGTCTCCAAGAATTCAGACAGTCTGAATAAACTGACACTGGTAAGGAGGTGTGGCTGCAGGTCAGAACCGTGTGTATTTCACAAAGCAAATCCAGCGTGACTTGAAATTCGTGAAAAGTCCCAAAGTCTAAGAGTACACACTTACGTGATCCCTAACAGCTTGGCTAAAACTCTGTACGACCAGTATTTATACTAAAATGATTCTATCCAGAAGATATCAGAACTGTAGAATTTCTATTGACATGCTAACTACTATTCTAAAATATTTTTACTTGTAGTAAACGTGACCTTCTAGAAAGTTTTACACATGACTAATTATACTGAAAGTCATGGAGGAAGATACCCCACATAACACTACCAAACAATGCCATTTTTAATTTTATTTTGAAGGTTTTCGTGTGCAGAAATGGTGTCTATACATCAACATTTCACTCAATATATCCACCGACATCGGCCCGAATGATTGCCATCATAGGTACAAACACGCGACATGTGCTAGCTGGTGGAAGAATAGAATTGTGCTATCGTAGAGATGACAAACAACAAGACAAGGTCACTCACGGTATAGCCCTTAGTGTGTATTTTTTATTGTTCTTACTATTATTCTTGTATGTTGACGAGGGTTGTCGAGGAAATGCTGCAAAAATATACTCAGGAAGTCACTACTGTGAGCCTGAAGAGACGATCTTTTGATATTAAAGTTTACGCAACTAGTGTCGCACTTTTCAATTTTTCTGGGACGTTACCATTTTACGCACATTTGGATAAATTGAGTTGACCTAATTTTATTTTGTTCTTCGTATTAAGGTTTTACGGATCACGAGTTCTATAGGATACCAGGAGTATCGTTTGTTTCCAAAATGAATGTCGACCTAAAAGACATCATGCGTTACAGGCCGTTGACACTTGAAGAGTGTCGGTATTACTGTCTAGCGGACCCGTATGTAAACTGCACCCATTTCTTTTATGGAGGTGGTGCTTGTGTATACGGGGCGAGACAAATATGGACTTTTGATGAAGTTGTCCTAACAAAGTCAGCAGAGTCTGATTATTACATTCGACTGACAGAAGGTACAGAAGTATACTTCAGGTTTTTAAGGTTTACATTCATTGTATGTATGATCTCTTACAACATTTAAATAATAACACATGAGAGCGAGGGCAATATCACGATTTATTGCCTGCCCAAGGGATGGTGGTCATGATCGAAATACTGATGATGCCCGAGCCGCAGGCGAGGGCATCATCAGTATTTCGATCATGACCACCAGCCCGAGGGCAGGCAAAAATCGTGATATTGCCCAAGCTCTCATGTGTTATTATTTTTATTACACCGAACAAGCAAACATGCAAAGAAACAAAAACACAAAGACTTCTTCGAGTACAGTTCGCCTTCTGAGTCCGGACCTCAGCGTAAAATGTTGTCAGTGCCGAGTCTAGGGTTGCCGCTAAAGTTTGCCGATTTCCTCGGTGGCGTATCCAAATTTGTTGCTTGCATACGCTGAACACGGAAATTGCATTCCTTGTTGCCATTTTCGTTCGTTTGCTGTTTACTTGCTTCAAAGTATCGTCTAACTGTGCCGGTGACAGCTCTGCATGACGTTTCGAAGCCATAAGTTGCCGACTGCAAAGTACAACAAGCGAACGACAATTTGTTTTTGCGCAGAAAGGAAGCGCAGTAAGTATAAAAATGACGTCATCCATGTAATATCAAATGCAGAGGGCATCATCAAGTTCGCAGAGGGCATCATCACATTTGCAGAGGGCATCATCACGTTCTTTTACATGTCACGTGAGTCGTGTTTTAACCAATGGCAGTGCACGCTGAATGAGTGAGGTGTAATAAATCTTCCTTTTGTATTGTAATGTTATTATGCCATCATTGAGTAATCTGGATAATTTTAAGTCAACGAACATAAGTGTCTACTTTTTATTCCTGATTAAATCTTGTGATTACTGTACAGTATTACAATTTCCTGGTCAAGAGACGGAGAACGAAGTGAAGGTATTCACCACCATCTTTGTTTCTCTCTTGCCCCAATGTAAGTAATGAACGACATTTGCCAACAGGTTGTTAAAAATATGTGCTGTGAAATTTCATGTCTTCATCAATGCAGCATCATTCTGTAAAGGGTTTTAGATAAAGATTTTCCAAATTACATTCCAGGAATCTGCAAATTGCAAACAGTAACAGTCGTGGTTATTTTGTATATCGGTAGATGTTGTGAATTGCCAAGACATTGCAAGGATCTTTCCCCATTTTCAACTATGCACATCGGAGACTGGTATTTTATCTACTATCAATTACCCTACACCTTTTCCAAAAGGATTGCAGTGTTCATGGATAATTCAGGCACCTCATGATTCATATGTTCAGCTTGAATTTCAAGATTTTGATGTGTTTAATATGGATCCAAACTGTCAAGCAGACTACCTCAAGGTGTACAGTGGATCCTCAAGTAGCGGAAGACTAATTGGACGCTTCTGCAATACAAATCCCCCACCGAGTACTATCAAGAGTGATTTCAACGAACTGTTTGTAATATTTATTGCTTCTGTCGTTCAGGAGAAGTCTCGAGGATTTCTTGCAGGGTACAAATTTGTGCCCATTCGCATCCTCAACAAAGCTGAGAATCGGACAGGTAAGAGTAAGATGTAAGGTAAGAGTAAGAATAAAGAGTAAACTTAAGGTAATAGTGCATGGATGCATCTTAGGTGAGCGATTTATAGTCAGGGGCTCAGCAACAAAAAACAGCAAAATCGTTACACGGATGACAAAAGTGCCAAATTTGCTACAGAGGTTCACATATATGTGTAGATCAAAATAAGCTATTGCTCCAAAAATTTGGGCCACAGGAAAGGCTCGATGACGTCATAAATTCAAAATGGCCGCCATTGTATTGCTTAAAGTGGTAATATACGTTCTATTCGGCCAGTTTTCAATATTTTTTGGAATAAACTGACACAAACATTCTCCATTATAAATAAAACATTAAATTGAAGCAAATCAATTATTATGATGACGTCATAAAGCCAAAATGGCCGACCAAATTCAAAATGTCCGCCGTAACATTGTATATAATGTTAAAGCAATGTTAATTAAACCTGTCTGCATTTCATCGCCTGAACTTTAATTAACACCCCAAATTACAGACGAAACATATAATTTATGCAAATTAATAATTGTGTTAACGTCATAAAACCAAAATGGCAACCGAAAGTTACAAAATGGTCGATTATGAAGTTAACTTTGCTTGGTACAATAGCCCATTAACGTGTCAAAATTATAGTTTAAAGGTAATGTACAATTTGTATTAATATTCCATAAACTCAAAATAAAAGATAAATATACCAAAACTTAGCCAATAAGTTCAACACAGGTAACAAACTCTTATGAGAATATTTATTATTAAACAATGACCTGTGTTTGAAAAATCGAATCGATATAAAAGGAAATGAATGCAACTTCACACAGGTTCAACCCTGTTTATGATACGGTATGGTGAGTTAATAAATGTGATTTCGTGATAAGGAAACATGGTGAGAAACCAGTGAATCGATAGTGCTTTGACCCTCGTAATGTGACCTTGGTCCCAGGAAAAAGCTTTCACGTTGGTGATTCTTCCTAGCGGTGTTTCGGGCCAAAGTGGGGTCCCTTCTTCAGTCACTTGAATGGCCTTGTATTCCAACATGCTTAGTTTGATAGTAACCATCAAAGACAGATGCTAAGATCATTATCTTGAATGTTTTGTCTTCCTTTTATACGGTATTATAGGTTTTCTGGAAAACCATGGCCAGCGTATAATCGCCCTTCATTATTTTCCACTTTCTTACAACATTGTTTGATTAGGCTGGTTTTGATGAGGTTGTGCTGACAAGTTTTTTGTTACATCATTACTCTTATTTTTGTTGATGAAGGATGGCTGACGTTTTGTTACATTAACTTCTTTTTGATACCAGCTCTGTTTTTCATTTTGTAATCTCGTTGTTGAAGTTTTTGCGTTGAGAAAGTGACCTTCTTTTTGAAGTCCATGGTGTTGTTGCAT
The DNA here is from genome assembly GCF_041260155.1 of Ptychodera flava. Classification (NCBI taxonomy): domain Eukaryota; kingdom Metazoa; phylum Hemichordata; class Enteropneusta; family Ptychoderidae; genus Ptychodera; species Ptychodera flava. Next base: position 4,323,834 of record NW_027248280.1, read on the forward strand.
GTGCGAACATATCTGAGAAATTCACCTTTAATGAAGCATTGGAAGGTTGGTGGCAGATAAATATTGTCAGATGGTTTGGTGTGGGTTTTACAGTCGAGCATTCTTTCTCGATTGCGTCTCTGGCATTTATAAGACCACAAGGTCAGTGTATGAGATTTTGTCGATAGAATGTTCACTTATGAATTCCCAAGTTGAACATAGGGTACAGGGTTTGCACTCCTCGACAAATGTTCTTAATGTAATAAGTTTATGTTCTGTTCCTGAGTAAATCATGACAATGTCACCTTTTAATCGTTTCCATACGAATATTTGACCGGCTTTGGGATTTAATATAACTTTCTCCGTTTCATGGTATGTGATATCAGCTATTTCTGGTGAGCCCATGCTGCATCCATAGATTTGTTTGTATTTTTCTCAGTTGAATTAAAATATGCTGCGTTTCAGAATAATCGACAGTAATGCTTTCATGTACGTTGTTGGTGGGTTTTTTGTATCGTATCAGTTGGCTTGTACTGTTTCAGAGTCCAACGCTACGATCGCTGCATTTATAGCTTCATTTTTGACATGTTTTTCTACATCGATACCACTTCTAATGTTACTTGAATAGAGTTTGCTTGTATTTTTATTGATTCTGACTTATGAATGAAGTTTTTGTGTCCCTGACATATGTAAGTCGTCTTTGCACGATTGGTTTTATGACCGTCTTGAAATTCCGAGATTTGGTTTATTGGGTTCGAGCAACCATTTAACTATTGAGACGTTGGATGATGGTTATTCCTTCTGCTTGGGTTTTATGTACTTTAGGCAGGAGATACCATCATGATGTACAAATTATTCTACTTATGGGAATGGGGAAACTGAAAATCACCTCGTCAATGATCTCCTTGTCGCACATAAATGATTTCATATACAATTTCCACCGTAAAGTTAATGTCGCCAAGTGTTGCCTTAATGTACAGTAATAGTGTACATTTTGCAGCTGTCTATAACTTTCTCTAATGTCATTTGTCGTATTCACAATTGCTATGCCTCTTACTTTTTTGATGGGTTTTATTGTAATTTGTTTGTTTTCAGACAGATTGTTCAGAGCAGTCTTTTTTTGTTAGAGTTATGTTCTTTCTGATGTGGGTTGCGATTTGAATTTCCTCTATCGATCTAAGTTGCTTCGAGACAGTTTTACAATTTTAGGTTTTCCGCTGTTAGTAGTGTCGACATTGGACTTAGCTTAGAACAGATGTCTGATTGATTGATTGATCGTTTGTTTCTCATGATATTGCACAATCAATCATTGATGCGAATAAATTTGTTCATATTTGATAGAACAATTTTTCTGTATAGGCATTTCGGAATGGGAATAAATTTCAAGCCTTTGCGTAATGCTTTGATTTCAATATTTGGTAAGGTTTGATTTGCAAGATTTTTGATGAATCTGAGAATCTTTCTGAGTTCTTGTTTTTGTTTAATCTTTGAATTTCTTTTTATGTACTTCCTGGCGTTTTTTATGTTTTTGGTTTCCAAACTGCAAAACGATACCAAACACGAAAGGCAAAGACGCTTTTCATAAATTCCCGAAAGCTGCTAAAAGCAAGGTAAGCTAGCTTCAAAAGGCAAAAAAGTCTTCTCTTTGTTCATAAAACCCTGACGAAACGGTCTTACTAAGGCCAGCACATCCTCCAAAAAGAGAACTACTGTAGCACAAAACTATGTGTCTGTCACCACACATTGAGACATAAAAAAACAGAAAATTCAACAAACGAAAAAGGCTTCTCAAACAAAGGAAGCAAAAGACCAAAATCACAAACATAAAACGTTTTTTCGGGGACCAAGGTCACATGACCAGGGTCAAGGCATGATTTATTCACCGGTTTCTCGCCATGTTTTTCTTTATCATGAAATCACACTACTATTGATCTACTCACTATATCGTAAGACTTTCAAAGGTAGAACCGATGCGTAAAGTTGCCCTCATTTCCTTTACATTGATTCAGTTTTTAGACAGAGGCCATTGTTGAATAATCAATAATTTCATAATAGTTTGTAACTAGTGTTGAGATTATTGGCTAAGTTTTGGTACATTTATCATTTATTTTGAGTTTTATCATCAAGACAAATTGGACGTTACCTTTAAACTATCATTTTGTCACGTAAATGGACTATTTTACTCAGCATAGTGAACTTCATAATAGGCCATTTTGTAATTTTCGGTTGCTTTTTTGGTTTTATGACGTCATTATTATAGTTAATTTTTATCAAGTATATGTCACTGCATAAAAACCCTATAATACTTACTGTATTAACGTGGATTATTGCCTGTATTTTAGCTGAAGAGTGCATATACAGATGAATACAGTCAAGAATCCATTTTTTGTATTCAGCAAGCCTGTATTCATGTGGATTCATGTGAATTCACGTGTATTATACTATAATACGGGCAACTCATTAATGTGAATTTATCTGAATTATTGGGTTTTCATGCAGTGTGTGCTGTCCGTAATTTGGGGTGTTAATTTCAGTTCAGGCACTAAAATGCTTGACACAGGCTTAATGAACAGTATTTTAACATTATCACACGATATTATGGGGGATATTTTGAATTCGGTCGGCCATTTTGGCGTTATGACGTCATCACAATATTTGGTTTGCATTGATCTTATGTTGTATTTGTAATTTGGGATGTTTGTGTCAGTTTATTCAAAAAAATATTGAAAACTGCCTGAATTAGCCGTATTTTACCATTTTTAAGCAATATAACGGCGGCCATTTTGAATTTATGACGTCATTGAGCCTTTCCTGTGGCCCAAATTTTTGGAGCAATAGCTAATTTTGATCTACACATATATGCGAACCTCTGTAGCAAATTTGGCACTTTTGTCATCCGTGTAACGATATTTTTGTTAAGCCACCTGACTATTACTGTAATGCGTTCCTATCACCATGCTCGAAGAACATCCCTTCAGGCTTCTGCTTCGTTACTAAAACTGCTAAACTTCCCCTCAGTGATCTCTTTCAAAATCTTGCCTAAGCTGTCTGTATGATAATATGCTAACATGTGTTTGGGTGATGACCAGACGCATGACAATTAAGTATTACTGTTAACTTTTTTCCAATCTACACTCGAAATATGTAGCACATCCAAATGGCGACTAACATAGACACGCATACAGGAGAGAGAGAGGAGAGAGAGAGAGAGAGAGAGAGAGAGAGAGAGAGAGAGAGGAGAGAGAGAGAGAGAAGAGACAGAGCACTCCACTGACTATTTGTGGAACTCAAATATTTGCATGTGCCAACCAAATACAACAATCAAGGCCAAAATGAGAGCTGTAGATATTATAAATAAATACAGGGATGGCTGGGAATCATACCTTACTGAGAGCGTCTTAATGCTAATGGTATTCTCAATTATAAACTATGCAGATTCAAATTGCGACACTGGTTGGCTGAGTTACGCAAGACATTGTTACAGACTGTTCACAGAAGACGAACTTGTCAGTTGGACAAATGCCAGTGCACGTTGTCACGCTAAAGCAGCATCATTGGCCAGCATTACTACCAAAGCTGAAGCATATGCGATTCTTGGGCTTGCGTTCCGGCTTACACTGCAATGGATTTATATAGGTACAAACTTTCGCATCTATACATAACATGATTGGAATTAATTTGGGATAATTGGACCAGAACAATTTCTCAAGAATTTGAGAATGTTGTTTAATAGTACACCATATTTGCTTAACATTTTAAAATTGTAATCAAAATTTACGATGCTATAAAAATGTTATGAGTAAGAGAATCATTGCATTGCAGTAACTAATGCAATATCGTTAAGAATATATGAACAATATTTACATTAATGTAAATGTATGAACTTGCCTGTAGTTTCTTCATAACTGAAAACTACTACTAATCGCATGTGTACTTGGCCTCAACAGATTGGTGTCGGTCAGGGTCTTTCAATGTGCCCCGACTACATTTATTGTTCATAAAGCCCAAAATTCACGAATAAGTAAGGGGCATTTCAAAAGTGCTCTGACTGAAACAACGTCAATTAGAGAAATGTTATGCATTTAAACATTTACACAAAAATAAAATGTTTCATAAAAATGAATCCGATTTAAGGGATACAATAATCTTTGTGTTTTTGCCGTTTGTTCGATGAAACAATATTTATATTTTTACTCTATTCTATCATTTTGTAAACAAATTTCGAAGTCATTACACTTTCCCTATAATCACTCTTATCTAATTTCCCAATTTAGTTCCAATCATTTTAAAGGATCTCTTGGGATCTGTTTGTCAACAGCCACAAAGTATGCCCTAAGCGGAAACACTGTCAATGAGTCTATTTCTGCTTTCATAGTAAACACCTATTGCCTGGTCATGAGGGCTATAGCGCCCGTCTATTACCCCGAGGGGCCGTATGTTACAGAAACACATCGCTATCCCCGAGGCCGTAGGCCGAGGGTATAGCGATGTGTTTTCTGGTACACACGGCCACGAGGGGTAATAGACGAGCGCTATAGGCCGAATAAAGACCAGGCTATAGGTGTTTTATAACACACCACATGCTCATGTTGTATTGATATATAGTTTTTAATGTGTTTTGATATTTTGCACCGCAACAATCCATTGTGATAAGTTTACAGGACGACGTTTCCACCGTGACAGCGGTTTCAATTGTACGTGGTACCACTTTCTTTCAAAAATATTCCAAGCATACCTAGCGACATCCTTAGTTGCACTTTAATCTTTTCCGTCGATGAGCTGTTTAAGTTCCTACGCTGTTGGAATGTTGGAAAATGTTGGAAAATCTATTTTAAAGAATGTGTATCCCGGACACACATCACGTTCTAGTCCCCCGCCATTGTTGCAAAGCTGCAGACGACACTACGGTCGTTTGACCGGGCACTTTTCCAAATTTTGTCAGAACTATTTCCCTAGGGAAATAGCTTTTCAAAAAATACCCTCTGACGTCACTTTTGCGATCCGATGGGGACTAGAAGTATCTATTTTCTCGTCACGTGACGTATTCTGGCGAATCGCGACACGGAATGAGCATGTGGCGTGTTATAATAGTGCCTACTGTATGTCGACATGTTAAGCGGTAAATCAAAGTCCTTTGTCTTTCGACATGTTCAGGTATGATTCACAACTGGTTTGCTTTGCGAATGACGGTTTCCATGAGGCTGGAAAATACTTGATCGGATATGTAACATGATCTACTGTCTCAATGAATGGCTGTTGCACTCTCCAAAAGCACTCGAAACTACTATACAGTATTAACCGTGTGCGCTGCCATAAGATTCATGCGCTAAAGCGATCTATGTTCTTGTTACGTGCAACTCAAACATTTTCGTAAGCTTTAAGGATAGGTTGTAAGGTTTAGGATACATTAATTGAATTGTCCAAACACCTTTGCATGCTATGGTGACATGATGAAATATTTACTGGTGTGAGTGGCATGCTAACGTTACTATTCAAGTACCTCTTTCCTAAACGTCATTATATTTTTCTCTTTTGATCGTAAATATTTGTAACGTTCATTAAGACTTTCTTTAACACCTTAACGAGTTCAATACTCCGATGAATACTTTTGCTATTGACAAAGCAAGACGTGAAATATTTCATCAACTTTGTAGCAGGCTTTGCACAACAAATATATTTCACCCTGTGATGCGGCATTTAACATCTCTATATATCCAAACTCTCTTGTCCGTCGAAAGGTATGAACCTGATTTCATTGCAGAAACACATCACTATAAATAACCAAACGAGAAGGAATATTGTACACAAAGTATACAGATGTCCTCTCTGGAAATAAGAGAGTTAAATGCCAAAAGCAGAGTCTTGTAAATAATTATACAAATTACTTCATGTACAAGTAATAATATACGTTGCTTAAGGTGGCGTTAACGTTCGTTGCATCTAACACGGTTTATCTTGCTCAAAATGACCTTTTTGCAAGAATTCTTTGAATTTTCATTAATTAATTACTCAAGATCTATGTAAACCTCATACTCCCTGTTGAGACTTTGTCCTTGTAAATGATAATATTTGCCTAGAGTCACCTTTTAACGGGCATGAAGTCTTTTCCCCGCAATTACGCACAGCTGGTCAATCGAAGCTCAACTCATTAGCGGATCAAGTCAACTTGAGAAACCCAAGCAAACTGTGTAGTTTATTTAACATCTAGTCAATGATCATTTTAAATATATTTTATATGGTATCCGGCAAGAGATCATTAATCTATATAATTATCACATGAACTGGCTCGGTCGCCACCTGTGTGACGTACACCAGCACATATAAGAAATCCTATTACCCCTGTTGTACGTCATCGACCGGAACTTTTTTCCTGCACTTATACCGTTAACGCGGCGACGCTTGTGTTTACATACCGATCTGTCGTGATCGATGTCGTGCTCTCATGATATTTTTTAAGAAAAGGTGACGGGATGAAACCAGACATGGAAACACAGAAGGCATGTCAAACAAAATTTCGAGTTTCTAAAGCTTTAGGTATTCCAAAGAATCGAATGGGGGATGCCGTCGATCGTTTCAATATGGCTCAGTAACGTCGCGGCTCCAGTCGAGTCAATCACGACGTCGTACCTGGCGATCATGATAAACCCGAAAGCTGCACCTCAACGTAAGTTCAACTGAATAAAATAAGTACCGTACGATCTTCGGGAAAGTGAAATAGAAGGTACAAACTTCAAGGCATTGGAAGAACAACTATAAATTTCCTTCATCACATAAAAATTCCGTAAATTCTCGATCGGAATTGAACCTGCAGCGTAAGGCTGTATCGAACGCGTAAGCTGTCCAGCTGTAGCCTGAACTCTGCAGTGCAGCGTTGTGGATGTATGATCGAAAGTTGACTCGGACAACAGAACAGAGTTTCTGTCAAGTAACAAAATTTGGAGGTATTTTCGGGCGAGATATGTCACGGCAAACATCAAAGTCCGTAAGACGTAAACATTGACGACCGAGATCGGGATTGACGAGTTGACACCGACGGAGACCGGTGACGGCTGCGTTGTACCCACAATATTGAAATGAGCTACTACACTCTGTGTGACATCGAACGGAATCTTCGGGCTCACCACTGTCGTAAACTTGTGATATTTTTAAAAGCCATGGCATCTGTAGGAATGAGAACTACCGTTTCGATCGTGTCGTTGCATTACTTCATAAATCTATTGTAAATATTCTTAACTCTGAATACTAAATTGAATATCTGTTGTACGGCTACGCGAAAAAACTCTCGTATACGATGACGAAAAACACTCGTATACGATGACGTCAAAGAGAGAAAAATGCCATTGGCTTATATAAAGGTACATACATTTCAATACAGTGAGATGTCAATAGTGTGAAGGAAAAAACTGATACCATGAGCATAAAGGACGTACGGCTTTATTAGTAAGAGACTCATCAGTTGTTTACCTGGAGGACATCCTTCCATTATTTCATCTGCGCATCCCGATAGATAGACAGACAGACAAATAGAAAGGTAGATAGCGAGATAGCTAGCTAGATAGAGAGATAGAACTGTACTTCCTCGTTGAAGATTGTTATGTTCTTCTATCCTTTACAGTACGTACTATGCTGACTGCCCTTCTCAGAATGCTACACTGACTGCTTGTCCGAGACTTCACATCGATACGATTCATATGAGAAATGTTTACTTGTTTATGTTAGAAATGTATGTACTTTACTTTGTGAATAACAACAAAGACATTAATACATCAATTATTTTTCTTCTTTGCATGACGACCTTTGCACTGTCATACAGGGCTCAATGACATCCTGTACGAAGGTTCTTTTAAGTGGACGGACAATTCCCCAGTGCAATACACCGACTGGAGTGGAGAGAGGTTTATACCCTGTAGGAAAGTCCATTTAAATTGTGCCTGCCATTAGTGTATTTCAACAAAGAATCAACGATGAACCGAAACTGCCTTCACAGATTTGTAGCGTTTGAAATTTCATAAAGACATCAGAGGTTTTTACATTCTTTAAGCTCAAATATTTATATATGATTGGTAATAATCAATGTTGTCTTTGCGTGTCTGTTTACCTTTATACCTGTAAAGATTATCTGTGTTCATATTCTACCTGAATGCTCTGTGTAGCAGCAGTAATGAATACAAAATAATAAAATTGAATTTTATAAAAAAAAAAACCATAAAAGCAGCACTTTTTTGAAGGCCTCTCATTTCACAATGGTGTACCTTCACCATTAGGGACTCAAGCCATCTGTAACATCCAATCTAACGTTTGCTTGTCTGTCTATTCTCACAAATTTATGTAATTTCTGTATGTGAGGCAACAAGGGATGTGTCTCTTGATAAATGATGAATGATAGTGACATTAGCGCATGGGCTTGGCAAATTGCCTTCTTTCTTGTTTGTGCGAAATATTTTTTTCTCATCGCACTCATCGGACATCTCTGAGAGATTGTACATTAACCTTACATTATCAGTTAACACTACAAAAGGAGCACTTTTTTAAGATCTCTATTTTAGATTTTCTTGCACATTTTATGGAGATACTGTCTGTTCTTCTTCAAGTATTGTAATTTTCTCTTTGGCTATTTGCTCGACATATTTATTGTGTCTCATCAACTACAAAACAGCAATCAGGTTTTTTAAAAGCTCTGTCTTTCGGAAGGGAGTTTTTCATTCTTCAAAACTTACAAATATAGCTATGAAATTAAATCTAATGCTAAATAATTCCTTAACGTTACAATCTGTGTTAGTATATTCAATACATAGCTTGTCAGAATAGACGCGTTAATTTATCTCATTTGTTTTGTTATAGATAGTCATGTGGACACCTGCTGTATTCATATTTTCGTAATTTGTTGTGTCAGTGTAATCACTATCACGTTCATCGATAATTATGAGACCTTTAAAATCATGATCTGATGTGAATGTTATCGTGTTCCACAGAGGGGATTTCTGGGACTAATATTAGAGGGAGAAAATTCATTTTTCTTTGTTCACTGTTTTTCTACGGCCAGTTATCAGCCCAACGGCGGCGTGTACGAGAACTGTGTCGCAATGTTTTTAACTAACGTTCATTCAACCGATCACTGGCACGATGTATTATGTGATGCAGGATTGACAAACTCCTTCATATGCAAAAAGCTGGGAAAAGCGCATTCGAAAAGAGGTAGGTGGAACCTGTAAATACATTTACTGTCAAGAGAAAATTCGACTATTATAGGGAAGGTTCGGTATTCGATGTGATGTAATACGTCGTATGTGTGTATATATATATATATATATATATATATATATATATATATATATATATATATATATATATATATATATATATATATATATATATATATATAGTCATTTGTGCTACGTCAAAGACGTCAGATACCCAACCTAGTTTCGTCTCTGACGAAGCACAAATGACATTCATCCTGACACGATGCAAGGAACCAGGGATATAAGGAACCAGATATATTTGATAAAAAATCTATGAATCATATACCAGTGCCAAGAATTTTACAATTGAATTGAAAAGCCCTAATTTTTTGGCTTTACTATATTCTATAATGCGCATCAATACGAACGTGTTTGCATTAACAGGTCTTAGTAAACAATACGCAGATGATATAACAATATGCGCGACAAATCCTACATATCTCAATGAACAAGGTAAGAAAAGATACCGGGACTCAAAAGTAGTTGCACCGAAAGAAGTTTTGTGGTGTTATATCTATTACAATCAAAAACGGATTAAAAATTTCATCAATATTGAATCCCTCCCATTTTCGATCGCGCTGGAGCGGAGCACCCAATTTTTTGGTTTACTCTGAGAGTTTCCAGGCAGGTGTCGCATGCCCGACATTAAGTTTACTGTCACACCGCGCGCTAACTTACTGTTGGTAGGAGGACCGTACATACCATTCTATTTGTAGGTGGTGCTAACATAAGCAAGCGATGTAATCTTTGTATATCAGAAAAGCTGCACATTATCAACGCTGAGAAATCTACGCTATTAAACAAACGCTCTTAGTTCGTTTTAAAATGTCACCACCAAAACAATATTATTTATCAAATTTTAACACCGCCTACAAATAGAATGGTATGTCCCAAACTTATAAATGAGAGTGTTGCTAGGAATCCTTTAACTTCTGTCTCAAGATTGCAAGATGCATGAAACTTAAGTAACAGATTTCATTACTTTGTACTTGAAGTAATTTGTGTTATTATCTATCTATCTATCTATCTATCTATCTATCTATCTATCTCTCTCTCTCTATATATATATATATATATATATATATATATATTATATTATATTATATTGATATATGTGTGTTCCCACGCGTGTGTGCTGTTATGTGTATATGTCATTCACAATTCAAAATCAAATGTGAGATATAAGAAAAAGAAAGGAGAAGAAAAGGATAATTACAATTGTGTAATATAGGACTTAAGTACCTCGAACTTCTGATATGCGGTTGTGCCTTGGGCTTGCAATGTACAAACCTACCCTGCAAATAAATGTTGTAACGAGAGTATTCATATTTCTATCGCTGAACAGATCATTCTGAAGACACAAGGATTGAGTTCATCGACGAACAAGGAACAAAAGGTTATGTCAACAGTAACTTCGAGTAACTGTTAAAGGGACAAAGTCGGCCATTTTACACAAATTTTGTTTGATACGAGATACTACTTATATTGTTTGACATGTTGAAAGATACTGAATGAATGGGTGACCATGCATATATTCGACCCCGGTTTTAGACACAATAAACGAAACCATGGCGAAAATGAATTAATGGTCATGACCATTAATTCATTTTCGCGATGGTTTCATGTATCGTGTCTTAAACCAGGGTCGAATATATGCATGGTCACCCATTCATTCAGTATCTTTCAACATGTCAAACAATATAAGTAGTATCTCGTATCAAACAAAATTCATGAAAAATTGCCGACTTTGTCCCTTTAACATATTCTTGATAGGAAGCAATGTGAAAAGGAATTGTACGCCCTATATTGTGTGTGATTAATGCGCTTTGTTTGTGTAATGTACACATGTGACTAAACATCCATCCATTCACCCACGCATGCATGCATACATGCATGCATGTATGCAAGCATTCATACATACATATATAATACATACATACATGCACGCACACATGCATGCATGCATGCATACATACACATACATACATACATACATACATACATACATACATACATACATACATACATACATACATACATACATACATACATACATACATACATACATACATACATACATACATACATACATACGTATACGTACGTACGTATGTATGTTGTAACAGATCCATACATATTCTCCATCGTCCATTCTTTTATTGTTACAATGGCTGCTTTGTGCTCATCAAAATATCAAGGCATGGGAAAAATATTATCTAGGCATTACTGATAATTATTCACACACTCTTTCAAGCTTTTTATAAAGAGATTATTTTTAGTTGTTTTCTTTACCTTCTTTCTCTAGCTTGTCACATACTGATCATTCCTAACCATAAATCCTTGTTTGTCATTAAATAGGGGACACATGTCCAGAAAACCTCTACCAATGTGAAGGCGGAGAATGTATACATCAAGTCCATGTTTGCGACCGTGAAAATGACTGCTATGACAACAGTGATGAGATGCATTGTGGTAAATTACACGGAAACATACCCTTCTCCGCCCTGTTACATTATGAATATAATTTAGCCGGATTAAATCAATATCAAAGGGAAACTTGACATCAATCCGTTAAAGTAAAGGCAAAAGACATACAAAGATAATGTTTCTGAAAAGGATAATCTCAAGAAGAGAACATTCAACCTTGAAGTAGTAAATTGTAATTTAAGACGCATAGCATTAAACGACGTTGACAAAATGTAATTTAATTAATTTAAAGTCATATGCTTGATTATTCACTGTTTTAAAATGATTAATAAAAGTATATGCAATTGCAATGACTTCATTTGAAAAAAAATGCATACCGTTCTATAAAACGTATAACCGCTTGTTTACAGGACAGTGTAATTTGGAAGAGGACATGCTCAAGTATTGGTGTACCGCACCAAACCCCACAACTCGCTAATATGCTAACTGTAATCTGTTTAATTTGACCTGATTTTAATACGATCTCTTATCCTACAGTTCTTCATTGAACAGCTCGGATCAAAATTACATGTTAATGTCGAAGTTAAGTATGCAAAACTGAAGTTGCCACAATAGTTAACTTGTACCACGTGTGCTGTAATTCACTATAGATGTTATGTCAATGCACTTCAAGATATAATGGGATCTTTATCTATCAAAATAATATTCGTGCATAAACTGTTCCGATGATCGACGCCTTTTGAGTGGTCAAGATACAACAGACAAGTAAGAGAAACCTAAAATCACTGATTTTGCCTTGATATATCGCCAGACTACAGTTCTTGTGATGGCTTTACTTGCGAAAGCGGAGAATGCATTACATTTTCACAGTTCTGTAATTTTCAACAAGATTGCCCTGACTCGTCGGACGAAACAGATTGCAGTAAGTGACAAATAGTGTGTTATTGTCATTTATCGACTTCTTACTAATATTCTATGCCCTTACGTAATGCCAAGTTCTTAATTTCAATGCCGCCATTTGTATTTTGACCTTTCATTTTTCAGATTTCATACAACACGTGAACGAAACATCACACTATAAATGCAAAAATGGTCAGTATATCGAGGAATCCTTGCATTGTAATATGGAGAAGGACTGTTTCGACCGAAGTGATGAGAGCGCATGCCCTGAAGAGGGTACGTATTGCACATTTGAAATAATTCTAGCGGCTGAAATGATGATATGACAGTAATTTTGCGAGAAGTGCTTATCGTTGAAATGCTTATATCAGCTTTCATCTTTAATTACAGGTACATGTAACAGCATAACGTGTTTAGATGGAAAGTGTTTACCGAGTAATTTGCGCTGTAAAGGTTTTACAGAGTGTGTGTACTGCGAAAGAGACACGGCGCCTGACGAAATAAGCTGTGGTATGCATTATACATAATTCGGACTTTGATATTTGTGTTCTTGACTCTAATTGATTCTGCACCAATCCTTTAAATTAGTAATGTAATCGCTTTCATTGTAATTGCAGATGTCGAAAAGCAATGCAGAAGTGACCAATTACGTTGCGACGTAGGTGTTTGCGTCGCACTTAGCACCAGATGTGTTAATGATTTCGATGGTCAGGGTCATATGCTCGGCTGTCAAGATGCCACTCACCTTACGAGTTGTGGTAAAGCGTTATCCTCTTTTTTAAACTTTCAATTCGCGATTGAATAATTAAACTATTGATAAGTTACGCTTTACTTTGTATCATTGCATTTGCCTCGCAAAGGGATTTAATTTTGCGTCTATCAAATTTAGACAAGAATAGTGTTCTGAATCAAGCTCAATATGCTTTGCATGCACTGTAGGTAGGGTTTTAGACTAACGTATAAATGGGAATCGATTCACCTTGATTTTGTTATATCTGTCCCCATTCTCTGAATGAACATTTTGTAAATCTTTTAACCTTACACGTAAGAATCATTTTTGTCGTCTATCTGTAGCCTACCTCAAAAAAGATATTTCAAAAATGTCCAGCATTGTAAAAAGTATAACTGACAATCTAGTTGTTATATTTTTCATTAATTTATGACCGATTCTCTTTCTTTTCATACTCTTGCGTTTCTTCAATTTCCCATAATAGTAAAAAAGGGATCTTTCTCCCATCATAGAAAATTTTACATGCACCCTGTATTCATTCAAGTGCCCTGGTGATTATTGTGTGCCGCTTCACAGAGTCTGCAATGGCGTCGCAGACTGTCCTCATGGGAATGACGAGCTAGGCTGCGGTAAGTTCCGGGTTGTTGTCGGAAATCTCAAACGACTAGACATTTACGGTGACCTTTCAAGGAAGATCAGGTCATCACACTGTACAGTTTCAGAGTAAGAATTGAACTCACAGTTTGTACTTTCTTTTCCCCCTTGATAGATCTATTTCACTGTCCTTATGGTTCCTATAAATGTAGGGATGGTGAAGTATGTGTACATCTTAAGTATGTGTGTGATGGTGTTAGTCAGTGTCCAGGCGGTGACGATGAAATGTACTGTGGTAAGAGACAGTTTTATGTCAATATTACCATAACTACCCTATGTTTTTAACGGACTAAAAGAAAAAACGCACTAACGCAAATTTGCGGTCACAGGCAAGGTGCCTCAATGCCGTAAATGCTCGCAGACTGGCATACAGCACATTGATTATAGTTACAATAACTTCGACCAAACATTGGATGTCTCGAGTTCAAGAAACGTGTTCAAGTAAAAGTGACCACCAGGCTAAGAACTCCGATACAATGTATACTTGTACAAATTTTAAAACAGAATGTTAATTTGAATACTACGCCTGCGCAGTGGAAGCTAATTGAATACAATAATAGGGCCGGTACTAGTGGGAGTTTATTAAAAAGGGCATGCAACACCTAGTATAGGTGAGGTATGAGCCCATAAGCGGCCTACGAAACTAATTGACCATAAAGAGGGTACTCTCAGGGGTACGCCATGCTAAATAATAAAGTTGTTTGTACAATATTTGTTTGATTTTTCCATGACTTCATTTTAGTCACGCAGTTGGATTTCGCGTGATGTCTTCTTATTTCAACAGAATTATAGCAATGCCTTACCGTGAGAAACAAATAATGAGCGATAATTTGGAATTCGCAGGTTTTACTTGTCCCCATGGATGTAACTGTACAGGATATGATGTCATCTGTATGAATACGTCTATTCATCACCTCTCAACACTCCATTCAAAAACACGCAGTCTGTAAGCATTGCTCTCTCCCTATGTATACTGTAACACCAATAGCTGGGTAGAATATTGCAATCCTATGTCCAAAATGTCTTTTGTTAAACGTTAATTCACGGTCATGTGGTATTTTTCGCTGATAGATGCGAATTTACCGAACCTGGTGACCACTTAACAGTGTGGAATAACTGTTGACTGGGTGGGGGTTGTAAAGTGCCGTTTTTAATTAAGCATGCGCACGTTCTGGAATGCGGAAAGAAGATTGCGTTGTCGTCTGCGACAAAGACAAGTCATATTAGCTAAGGAGTATATCCATTTATCGACAGGAAAAAGTTACCAAACAGATGTTGACTTGGCATATTCGGGTACCAGCATACGTTCTTTTTAGGGCATGAGAGTTACAAAAATGGCGTCGTGAAAAAGACTGTTTTTAGGGTGACTCTAAGGCCCTCGGCAACAAACACATGCTGTTCACCTCATGGCCAATCAGTATGTGTATAACAATAAACAAACATGACCGCATGAGTGGGATCAAGGAGATAAGGACAGTAGGACATATTATAAAATGATATAAACCTTGCATTAAAAATGTATTTTTGTGCGGAATGTCTGTTTCAGATGAAGAAACTGGTGTAAAAGAGTAAACAATATCGTACTATCTACACATTCCTCGTAAACTGTTTACATGAGGTAGCAACTCAAGAAATCAAGTTAATTAATCTATGTTTTGTTGTTTTCCTCTAGCAATGTTAGTGGAATGAATGAAGCTATATCTGCTCTCTACCACTTCCTGACCTATTCTATCTTGGTGTTCTGTAAGTACGCAGAAGCAGCGCAAAATTTGAATTATGAGCACAAATAACATAAGTGACAGAATATGAACTACTATTATTACTACTACACTACTACTACTACTACTATACTACTACTACTACTACTACTACTACTACTACTACTTCTACTTCTACTAAAACTATAATCTCTTTCTATAATAATTAGTTTATTGAAAATTCTGTGCTGCGTTTTACGCAATTACAAATTACGAGATCGAATCTCTTTGAAAAAGATGTTATTCGAATCAGATGCATTTTCCTTCTCTAGAGAGAGAAAAAATCGTAGTCCTGGCATTTTCGGACTATTCAAGATTTTAAAAATCGTAAAATTAAGGAGACTGCATAGAAAGGGACAGTGTTTCTTTATATATATATTAATGTCCTACAAGTATGAAAAAATTAACTTTTGAGACACTAGTACATTGGTCGCTTGCTGCCTCACGGGGACTTAATGTATATTTCATCCAAAATTCTATTTCCTTTTTGTCACCCCCTTCGACCATGTACTTGTCTACAGTGATTTAAGCTGGACGAAGACCGCAGAACTGGTTGATGGCACATTCCGATGGCAAAACAATCTTTTGAAATTGTAAATATTTGCTAGAATGCATATCTTTAGATAGTTATCTTTGTAGAGTACTTAGTAAATATAACTTAAACATCCTTACATAGTATCGTTATAGTCATATAAATGTGTTTGATGTGTTCTAGTTCTTGCAACCAAGCTATGTCAGGCAGTACCGTATGTACCCTAGATGTACTCTTTGTCATGCCCTATCTAAATATGCTTGTGAACCAATGCTTATCATTATCATGTTTATGGTGTAAAATATGTGCCTGTAAAATTGACGTCCAGACTCTAGTTTTCTTTTAAACACAGCATACTAGTACTTTGCTAGAGATCGATGTTACTTTACTTTTCAGGCCTACTCTTGAATGGCGCATTTGAACCCATAAGATGGTCCATTTCAATGATGTAAATCTTATGGAATGCCTGTTTACCCACGATAAATCAGAACACGATGCTATCAATCCAGCTTACAGTCAATCAAGAGCTCAGTTTCAGTTCAAAAAACAATAAGGAACCGTCCAATATATTTAGTTTATCCATAGACCATGGTTTATCAGCTCCTTTCACAACCAACATTAAGTTTAAAAAATCATTAAAAGATATTTATCGGGTTGTCTATTTTCTGCCTTTTTTAAGAACCTGCAAAACAAGTATTAACTGGATCACTAGATCTTTCATTTTTTCGTCCTCACCTTTTAAGGCCTATTAAAGACAAATCTAATTAGTCAGTTAAGCGTCATCGTTAGCTCATGATTTTTCTAGTTACACAAATCCTGAGTTCTATAAGCGCATGGTAGCTATTTTTGTAAGCTTACCGCCGATACATAACATGTAGCAACTAGGCTAACTTAAATATTGGTGAAAGAAGCGTCCTTCCGAATTACGTATACAAATTTTCAAAGAGCTACTACGTAGGGAATTCAGAGCATGTAAAAAGGTATCTTTGATCGGTGAGTTTGAACCGAACGAGACAGATGTGAATTCACTGCTTGGCAGTAATATTATCTCTGATGGCAATATGTCACATTTCCACCACAGGCATTTATCGAACAACTTACTGAAGAAACTCACAGATAAGACGTTTGATGGACTGACACGCTTGAAGTTTATGTAAGTCAATCTTGTACGTTTGACTTTCGACGTATTGCAATAATGTCGGTGGTTGAGGCAGCCGCATAATAATTATTCATTGGGAAAATCATAACAGCTTGAGAATTAAGTTTATTAACATTTCAGAGTACTGTACTAAAGTATCATGAGACGAACTGTTTCCTTCAAGAGCAATAGTTTACTAGAAATATCTTGCAATGGATCTTCCATACAGCGATTTCGACTGATGGTTTATTGCTGCTCTTTACAAAATAAACTATTATGATAAGTAGAACCATTTGAAGGCATTCTTTTCTATTTCGTCTCCTCTCAACCATTAAAAGTAAGATCCATTCATACAAAGATATGATTATAGAAACAAAATGTTCATATCTTTAGTAGGGGAAACGATGAATTAACTGTTCGTGAATGTTTAAATAAAGTACTCAGACTGCAGGTCAGTGTTTACTTCATACACTGCAAAGCACTGAAGTAAACCCAATAGAGTATTGTATTTTTAGGATCTTCATTAAATTGGACTGTGACTTACCTTCCAATTCATGAAATATTTGGCTCATGTTACGAAAAGTTATATGCTGAATATTTGGTGACAATTATGAAAAATGAGATATACATTAACGTTTGATGCTCATTTGTTTTCGGAATAAGACTGCGACTGAAATTTCACTCTAGAAATATTTGTTCTTTAGATTTTTGCTTATAAAAGTTCCACACTCTAGTTTTCAATACATCATGCAAAGTTTGCAATCTATATACAACTGATGTACAGAGTTCGTCATACATTGAATTTTACGGCGTTATGAAGGGGTCATTGATGGACAACAAATTATAATTATCTTTGTTTAATATGAGATAATTGGAAAAGTGAAGCACGAAATTAGGTACCAAGAAGAACGTTTTCATCCTGATCTTATCTTTTCCAGGGACTTGAGAAATAACAAACTTAAATACTTTGACGACAATATATTTAAGATGCTGAATCTACTAAGAACTTTGTGAGTATTAAAATAATTTGCAAGTAAGATTTTGGTTTTCTAGTCCAAAATGTTGTCCTTTTTGTGCAAATATATTTGTTGGTGATAAAGTAACTGTTGTATTTTGCCGCAAATATCCCATTTAATTTAATTTGTAAATATCCCATTTAATATAATTTAATTTGTAAATACTCATTTAATTTAATTTAATTTGTGAATATCCCATTTAATTGTCACAGAAGATTCAATGTGTTACATTAAACGCCCACTTCTTTCTATGGTACGTGTAAGGCAAATGCGCTTTGCGTTGTAAAGATATATTCATATTATGCATTTACCCTCGAAAAAACTTAATGTAGACTCTGAGAAGGCACGGAATAGTGAATATATCCTTATAATATATTAGTTATTTAACAGCTTAATCATTCTTCATCTATCTTTTGGGTTATTCAACGTCTGCAAAATGTATTGTAACCATCACTAGATTCATTAAATTCATTTTGTATGCGTATCGGCCTACCTAGCTGAATGAATAGTGTTTGTCGGTTCCACAGTTTTCAGCCATACTTATTTGATGACACGTTTCTCTGAATCAATATTTACAATATGTATTTTTCTTCCAGATATAGCGATCACTTTTCATTGTGCTGCATGGCAAGCATGTCGACAGAAAATATTCAAGATGTTTACCAGACCACAGTACTACGTCCTCGTGCAAAGGATTGCTATACAGTTGGCATATTCGCATAATCGCTTGGATCGTAGGCTTTGTAGCCTTTGCTTCAAATCTACTCATCATTATCACTAGATTAGACTAGTGAAAATGACGTCATTAAAAGCAGATGCGCTATTCATCTTTTTTCTGACAATAATCGACTTCTTCATTGGGATTTATCTGATAATTGTTACTAGTGTTGATCTCTACTATTTAAATGATTATATAAGACATGAAGTGATTTGGCGCCATAGTCCTCTATGCACATTCATTGGTATCTTGGCTATGTTCTCGAAGCAAATGTCACTATCGGTGATGGTTCCATGACAATCATTCGATGCATCACTGTTGTATTTCCCATGAAATTATTCATGTGACGAAGAAGCACACAACAATCATCGTGGCTGTTATCGCATTTTGTAATTTTTCTTTGCTTCTCTGCCAGCTTTTAAACTCTTTTCTTCAAAGACTCCTTTTATGGTTTAAACACTGTCTGTCTTCCTCTACTTCTCAGTCCTGATAGACCTCCGGGTTGGGAGTATATAGTGTTCTTGTGTACACTTAATCTTACCTTTGTGGCACTCGTTGCAGCATGTTATTCCCTGATAATCATTAGTTCTGGTGGAAAACTTGATATGGCAAGCAAACACTTTGAAAGGCGCCGTGGCAACTACAAACTATACCTGAAAGTATTTCTAATTGTATCCACCAATATGTTGTCGTGGCTTCCAATCATTGCCACCAGTTTTGCAAGCCTTGCTGGAATAAAAGTACCTATCGAGTTATATTCTTGGATGGCAGTCATTGTATTTCCTCTGACATCCGCCACAATCCTTGGCTTTATCATTTCGATAATGTTAGACAGAAACTGTTGTTGTTTGACAGAAATGGTAACGGTGAAGTGGACGTTATAGGTAATCACACGTTATCACTTGTACAGCCTTCATTTGTCACTGATACGTATGTACCCTGCTCTTTATGTAGCATTAAGTGGTCCTGATCATCATGCACATTGCTGCTGAGATAACAAAAATAAACATTTAAGTATATATCAGGGTTGTGACACAGTGAATTGATAACGATAATGATAACAATGCTTCATTACAGAAATGTTTATGGACAGGATTGATGTGGATCTGGTGCTAGAGGTCTAAGTAAATACCAGGATTTCAATACTAACCATTTGAGCACGCTGTGTCAGTTAAATTCACTGGAGATGAACATGGAACTATCAGCAATTTTTCGTAACTAATATAATGGTTTCCCATTTCGCATTTGTTTGTACATCAAAGTGCCGGCGTTGGTTTGATCGATACTGATGTTTCGAACAAATGGCACAAAACATGAGTAGAACGCTAGATCTTTAACTTTGCAGTGAGAATAGCCCGATTGGTTACTTCTTTCTTTTCTTCGTCATCATCATCATTATCATCATCGTCATCGTCATCATCGTCGTCAGTCATATTTGTATACAGTACTTTTGTTTATCAAGTGGTTTTTGTCCGAATAGGTACTTTATTTCAACTGGAACAAGAATCTTTCCTGAGAGATTCAAGAATCATTTGGTCCAAAGCTGATGTCTACAAACAGAATGATGGTTTGATGGCTAAATATTTTAATGCTTGGGATAATGTAGGACAACCAGAGAAGGAGTTGGTAACAGA
The DNA here is from genome assembly GCF_041260155.1 of Ptychodera flava. Lineage (NCBI taxonomy): Eukaryota > Metazoa > Hemichordata > Enteropneusta > Ptychoderidae > Ptychodera > Ptychodera flava. The sequence goes on from NW_027248280.1 coordinate 4,344,561, forward strand.
AGATATCAAGGAAGCTGTGAAGATAATTCACGATTTTGAGTGTTGTCATGACAATATAGATCTTTCTCACGTCGCGTTGCACAAAATGGGGTTTGTATATGCATATTCTAACCTAGTTTTATGAAATAGTCCATGGACTGTTGGGTGTACATGTAATGGTGCATTTACTTGTAGTAGTGTAGTAGGTGTATTGATAGCATGTGTACGTATATATTGTAGGTGCACTTGTAGCAGATATACTTGTAGTAGATGTACTTACTTGTATTAGATGTACTTACTTGTAATAGGTTTACTTCTAGTAGATGCACTTACTTGGTGTAGGTGTAACTTGTAGGTGTACTTACTTGTAGATGTACTTAATTTTAGTAGATGTACTTTCTTGTGTTAAGTGCACATATCATGGGTGCATTTACTAGTAGTTGGTGTACTTATAGCTTGTGTACATACTTGTAGTAGGTGTTCTCGTAGTAGTTTTACTTAGTTGTAGTAGGTGCACTTGAAACAGACGTACTTGTAGTAGATGTACTTCATTGTAAAAGATATTCTCTTTGTTGTAGGTGTGCATGTAATAGGTGCATTAACTTGTAGAAGGTTTACCTTTAGTAGGTGCACTTACTTGTAGGAAGTGTACTTGTAGTAGTTGTACTTAGTTGTAGTAGGTTATGTTGTTGATGGTGTACTTGTAGTAGGCGCGCTTGTAGTAGGTGAAGTTATTGTAAGTGTACTTTTAGGTACACTTTTTTGTAGTAGGTGTAACTGTGGTAGATATACTTAGTTGTGGTGGGTGCACTTATACGTGTACTTGTAGTAAGTGTACTTATTTTTTGTAGGTGTACTTGTAGTAAGTGTTCTAACACGTAGAGGGTGTACTTGTAGCAGGTGTACTTACTTATAGTAGGTGTACTTACTTGTAGTTGGTGTACTTGCAGTAATATTAATTGTAGTAGGTGTACTTATTGTAGGTGTAATTGTAGTAGGTGTACTTATAGTGGAAGTATTTATTTGCTGTAGGTATACTTTGTCGTAGGTTTACTTATTGCATATGTAATAGGTATACTTGCTGTAGAATTACTGTTGTAGGTGTACTTAATTGCTCTTGTACTTGCAGTAGGTGTACTGCCTTGTCGTAGAATTAATTGTAGCAGATGTACTTGCTTTGAATTAATTGACGTAACTATACTTGCTGTGGATTAACTTGTAGTAGACGTGCTAATACTTACTTGTATTAAGAATTCTTACCCGTAGTAGCTATACTTAATGGCCTTGTTAATCCATTTTTCTAACTCTTTCACACAAAAATGACTTAGGTGGAATGCGCCTCAGGGACAGATATTTGGACCCTCAAACTTTTCCAATTTTTTTCCGATCTACCACTTGCGTGGTTAGTTTCAGTTACAGCGAACGTCAAAATGAACCGGAGATCAACTTTGATAAGCCCCTATCAATTTCCCTCACAATCTTCCAATATCCCTTGGAAAACACCGAGGTACTTTGGTCAGTAAACATACACTGCGCCTGCTGTGCTATCTCCATTCAATCTCCCTGTGCAAGCTTCTGCATGGATCAAACCATTTTGCGCCAGTTTACAGCTACAGCTGTTTGATATCAGTGTATTCAACGAAGCTCATGGCACACTTGTTGTATATTACAAAACAATGGGACGCTGGAGTTCCCGAGACAGTATCGTTAGGAAAATGACACGTTTTCCCAGTACTTTCTTGATCCTTTGACCCTGCCCACCCCCATCACCTAAATAGTATAGTTCATTACACAGTTACGTCCGCCATTGTTTATTTTCATTCACGGACCACGATGTTAGTTTTCACTATCCTCTGAACATGAAGTTTATTAGTTTGAAGCAATTATCCTTTCATCTGTGAAGAGTTTTATTGGTGACTATTACAATTTTCACTGCTATGTTGTTGTTTTCACAAGATGCAGACTGCTTTTCCGTGCAGTCAATCATAGTAAGTTTCTCTACACTCTACAGTCCATGAGTCAATAAATGCCAGTTCACACGTGTGCACTATGCTGTTGATCGGCACATGACGTCCTCATGTCAAGTTTTGGGATTTTTTTGATGCTGAAATTTCACCAAAATGCCATTTCTGTATCCAGAGATTGTGTAATCAGTTTGATTTAAAACAGCGATATAAAACACTGTGTCAGTTAATCTCGGAAATTTCGGCTGAGTTTTGCTGTCTTATCTATGGTTGTCGATCAGTATGTGCACTGCATTAGGGCCTGTGTAGAGAGACCCTGATGTAATCAAGGTATGCCAGTTCATAAAATCGTGAGAATATTTTTTTTCTCCGTCGATGTCGATTTGCCTTACAATGGATTTATAGTCAAGAGAAAAATGGTTGACAGGCATTTCCTAAACCAGTATCGCCACAGAAATGCATTGCATGCTCAGCACTGTGAACGATGTCATATGTCGGAATGAAATACCGGAGAACTGGGCATTTCCACGAGTAGAAGTTCACCGCCCGGCCGAGAGTCAAATTAGGGCCTCACTCAGTACAACGACATTGTCTTTCACTAGATATACTAACTGGCTGTATCTCAGTGATTGTTTCTAATTTTACCGTGGAACTCAACTTGTACTTGAAACATTGCCATTGCCTATCCATGTGCTCTCACACTGACAGTTGTTTACTTTGCAAGCTCATGGAATGTACTATTCAAGTTTGGGTAAAGTACGTCATGTGACATGACTGCATACGGGAAATACTTCAGGATAACAGGATTGACGCACGTAACAATGCAAAACAAGTTCTGTGAAAAATCGAGTTTGAAATTATTATTACAATTACAGGTCTTAAATCGCATGCTTTATTTCATTTCTTGTCAACCACTTTGGGCTTCAAAATGGTTTCTTCCGGAATGGGAGCCAGAAATAGAAGGGAGATCGAATGGCGATTACACAGCAGGTGCCTTGTATGTTTATTGGCCTGTTTATCGGCAACACTACTCAAAGTACCTCAGTGTTTTCCAAGGGATATTGGAAGATTGCGAGGGAAATTGATAGGGGCTTATCAAACTTGGTCTGCGGTTCATTTTGACGTTCGCTGTAAAAATCCCTTGGTGTAAGAAAACTTTGTACCGTCTTAGTTTTTCGAAAATCGAAAATCTTATTTTTCTCCATAAAGTTAACACAAGGATGGCGACAATTTTAAATTTCAAATATGGGTAAATATTGGGTAATTTGTTTCTCCGGTACATAACTTTGCACGGTGAACCCCGATTGTTTGTCCTTGATTTTGACAGAGAATTCCTCTAGGAAATTTGAGCAAAAGTTTATGGTTCCAAGACAAGAAATGTGACCTTTTTAATCTAACAATGCTCTAACGGTTAATAAACTCAGAACCCCCGTAAAGTATACATTTTCTGAAAGCCTACATATATGGGAACATTTTGGTAACCACAGTGTCACCATTGTTTACATAAACTATCACGTGACAAGATAATTTGCATAACCTTTCAAAAGTCGGTTTTCCCTATGTTTTGTCTCAATACTTCAAAATATCCCACTCAAACTTGCTGGAATGCAAGCTGTCACATTGCTCTTTCAAAGTGTGTCTCAGATTTTTTATATCTTGCTTAGTTTTTTTGGAGCACAATTTAAAGAATCAAATATGGTAAAATTCACTGCTCTGGAAGTTTTTCTGGTGTAAAAACTGTTTAAGAAAGTTTAAAAAAATTCTGAGACACACTTTTGAAGACCTGTAGGATAGCTTGCACTCACACAAATTTAGCCACATATCTCAAAGCATTGAAACAAAACATAGGGAAAACTGATTTTTGAAAGGTTATGCAAATTACCGTCACGTGATAGTTATGTAAACAATGGTGACACTATGGTAACCAAAATGTTCCCCTATATCTAGGTTTTCCGAAAATATACAATTAACGGGGTTCTGAGCTTATAAACACTAGAGAATTGTTAGTTTAAAATGGTCAATTTCTTGTCTTGGAACCTTAAATGTTCATTCCCCAATTCCCTGTAAACAGGTCCACACTCACCATTGATAACAATGGTTTGGGCCATATCATGGTGGTGAAAGGGTTAAGTCTTTCACTTTCGAGGCGCGTACTACCTTAAGACCATAAATATTACATTCCATTGATTCATAACTAACATTTATTTCTTATATCAACGTGTTTCTTCTTTCTTATTCTAGAAATTCCTCCAAGGTGCCTTTTATTGACGGATGGTGTAATGCGAAAATATCATGATTCTACCGATGAAGAAGAGAAGGAAAGCTCGACCAAGCCCAAGATCCGCAGAAGATTTCCGTCTCATGATGGTAAAGGTGCAATTAATATGGGTAAAAAGTGTGGACAAGTGCAAGAATCTGGAGACCCTAGAGGATAGCTCTCCAGAGGCTCAGGAGACAGGAATAAAAATTCCAGCAGATGGTCGTCTGGATCCGAACATAGATAATAAAATGACAAGAAGCGGGATAAACAGTAAAATAGAAGCTGTAAAAATAGAAAGACGTCCCTCAAAAGATATCGGACAATTTTTCGTTCAAGACGCCTCATTGTTACAATGCCTCGTCGATAGGTGCTTGCAAAGGGGTCACAATCATCAGATATCGTTTCTGCATCGAATTAACAAATGAGAAATATTGTCAAACATTCAAACCATTGGTACTCGTACGACATGGAAAGAAGGAAATATATGCACTTCATGTTATATTTTTAAGACAAGTTAAAGTTGTCCCTTTCATGTTTTTGAAAAGTGTTAGCTTTACGTGAATTTGTTTACTTATTGAAATATATCATATGAATATGAATTTGTAACTTTTTCAGATTCAGACTAGACTGACGTGCGCATTAATATGTATCGTCATTCTATGACTGCACTGCCAGATAATTTATACTGTCTCTCGTTGATTAAACATTGGTAAATTATCAAAATAATTTATATTTAACTTTAATTGTATTGTTGTCACGGTTGATATAAATATGCTGTTTTAGCTGTTATGGTTTCATGAAAAACAACCGATCAACTGGATTTATTACGCGAGCTTTACGTTGTAAACGATAAAAAAGTCATTGTTGACTCAATATATTTGAAGTTGTGACATTGTTTACTATATCTCACTGTCAATATCGGAAACAATCCTGATATAGTGTTTGAAAAGCTTTGTTTTGCTATGAAGATCCCAGTGATTACATTCACAGACCATTTTAGAAGGAGAAATACAAGCCGATGTATTGTAAAAGAGAAATAAAAGCAGATGCATTTATCTCTGTGCTTAAAGTTTGCCTCATTGAGTGTCATCATTTATACAGAAATCATTGTGCCCATAATAAACTCATCATCATCATTTGAAAGCGTATCTATCTAATTTGTAAGAATTTGAACAGCCGACCCAATATAGTCACTGACATGCACAACTGTCATGGTCAATGTCAGACTAAATTTTGAGGAAAAAAACGACAATTTTTTTATGACCAAGGTGAGGTGTGGTATAGATTACAGTGATCAGGGAGGGTTCTCAACGAAGAAAATGTCTAATGTATGTGATGAATTGGTTTTGAGATATCAATTTCCTCCGTTAGGGCTTTCTTAAAGACTGACCTTGAATATTCTTAACTCCGAACTGGTAGAAGGAAACTGTCAGGTGAAATAAGTGTTGAAAGGATTCTTGTTTTTTTAAAATTACGAAATACAAACGCTTTCCCATGACATTTGATGTGGATGACCTTGGCACAGTCTATCAAATACATTAAATTTCAGTGGTATTACATATTTGCTTCCTTTTTTACGGTTTATCGTCAAATATCACAAGCACTCTCTAAGAAAACACCACAATCGTTCCAGATATTGCAATTACTACCATGTGAAAGGTTTTGAAACTGGATACTGACCGCAAGAAAAACCCAGCTGCATTACCATGTTAAAATAAATGCTACATACTTCAAAGATTATACACCTTCAAAAATAGGTTTATGGTTTGGATATTTTGCTATCTAAGTTCCCTGAGCAGTATTTTCGTAAATCTATCTGATTCTTAATACTTATCGGTAGAAACCTTGCTAAACCTTGTTAAGTCTGCTACCCATACAATTTTTCATTTCTTCATGTTTTATTTGTTCTTAAATATAAAAATAGCAAAAAGCCGGGTAGATATCGGAGACCTTTATGAAAAAGTATATAGACATTTTGCCAGTTTGAATCACGCAGTGAAAGGAAATACAGAAGGAGTATGATAGAGAGGAGGTCGCATATGGAACGTTTTACAGAAGGTTAGGATAGAAGATACAATTAGTATATTTGGTAAGTTCCTTTATTCATAGCAGGCTGATTTACCAACAATAATCACGGAAGGAAATAAACTAAATTCTATCGATTTTCACACCAGTTGCTAAGGATCGATGGATGGAAGGACGTGTGTGTACGTACGTACGTACGTTCTATTGGCATTCAACAACCTCTGAACAACCTCTGAACCTCATCAGTATTCAACAATTACATTTCACTGGCGTTGTGCAAAACTTACAGAATTAAGATTTTATCAGACATTGATCTTTTGATGTCGCCCCTTATTGGTGAATGTTTTCCATTTGTTATACTTTGATTGTCGAAGATGGCCGCGGAGGGCGTATGCATATCATGGTATCGTTCGTCATGAACACCCTCTAAGTAAGTATGCCAAACAATTACAAAACAGGTTTTGGATATTAAAAGACATTGTCCACATATTCATCTAGCCAATTCTGTAGCCTCAAGGAACATTTTATAAGCTTTATCTCCCAGTCTGAACAATCAATTAACCCCCACAAGCTAATAGATAAAATGTTTTTTTTATGCGATTCGCCAGAAAACGTCACGTGACGAGAAAATAGATATGTCTAGTACCCACCGGATCGACAAAAGTGACGTCAGAGGGTATTTTTTGAAAAAGTGCCCGATCACGTGACCGTAGTGTCGTCTGCAGCTTTGCAACAATGGCGGGTGACTAGAAAGTGATGTGCGTCCGGGATAGGTGACGACACATTCTCTGAAACAGATTTTCAAACATTTTCCACATTCTAAACGGCGTAAGAACTTGAACAGCAACTAAGGATGTCGCCAGGTATGCTTAGAATATTTTTTGAAAGAAAGTGGTACCACGTACAACTGAAACCGCTATGGAAACATCGCCCAGTAAACTTGTCATTAAAAACAATATAACAATACAACATGAGCATGTGGTGTGTTATAAAAACACCTATAGTCTTTATTCGGGCTATAGCGCTCGTCTATTACCCCTCGTGGCCGTGTGTTACCAGAAACACATCGCTACACCCCTCGGCCTACGGCCTCGGGGAATAGCGATGTGTTTCTGTAACACACGGTCCCTCGGGGTAATAGACGGGTGCTATAGCCCTCATGACCAGGCAATAGGTGTTTAGTATAATACATCTTGATCTTCATAAGCACTTTAAAGGGATATAGTCGTCGGAACTGGATCAAAGGTCGTATGGGACCCATACGACTAATGGCAACACTGTATCTAAGGTAGGATGGTGATTGATTAAAGTTAAATCATGACTGTCATAATCTACATCGTATAATTTAAATGTTGCAGCTATGATGATAAAAGATACAATTTGTAGTTTTGTGCATCTGGACATCGTGCACGAAATACATTGTTTGTAAACAAGAAACTCGCACAGGCGCAGTTCTGACGACTATATCCCTTTAACATTTTATCAGGCCTTATTTGTTCTCATTTCATATGACAGGTATGAACATGAACCTTTATGATTTATGGAAAAAAAGTAATGGACTTCAAAATTGTATCAATTTACATGCATGGTCCCGTGTAGGGTGTTTGGGACATCCATAAATTTAGAATAGGGACCTCGCCTGACGGGCAAATCTTAAACACGCCCTTTTTGCGTGACACCCATAGAAAAACATGTAAATAGAAATGTTCACAGCCACTACTAGAACCAGTGGCGAAGAATGCTTCGATGGCCAAAAGAGCCAAAAATAAATTTCCTGAACATTTGGCCCCTACATGAAATATAGTGGCTCATACCCGTTGTCATAAATGGTTTGTTCCTTATCCATTGTATTATCCCACAATTCTTTTCGGCCGACTTCTCTTTCTTATGAATTAACGACAACGTATTGGTGGTCACCTTCGTGTGACTTTAAAACGTGAGTTTTGGATGAGGATCTTGTTCAATTTGACCAGAAGAAGGAATCGATCATGTCTCCCGCTTCACCCTTCATTAGTGTATCATTGGCGGCAGTAGCGATTATCTTTTACATAACATGTACAGCGACCAACTCTTGGGTGGTTTTCTTTGTGTGGGGCGTGAAAGTTGACCTCGGTTTATGGACGGTCTGTCTAACATCTAACAGTAGTGACTGTACAACGCCACCCGACGACGAACTCCCAAGTAAGTGAATGCAACTTTTGTGTAAGTTCATATATTGCATGCACCAGCCAAGAATTAAAAATAGGAACTAGTTGTTGAACAGTGCTGAAAAGACAGAAAAAAGTATCGTACTCATAATACTGCATGCGGAAGTGAACTATTGATGAATTAGAATTACACACACTTCTCTGAACAAAAGACTGAAACGGAGAACGTGGTTGTCTGCACATAACAGGGCATCTGTTTTATGTAACTGTCCCCTAGAAATTGATAACCAAGGCTATCAAGAACATACACAACAAAAATACACCTCTCCGGGTTCTGAAACTAATAAAGTATATGCATCCAGCTAAATGATAGGTATATGTGAGCCTGTAAAATTGCCACGCCCTGGCGCATTTCGGTGACATTTTTTTTTTGTTCTGAAAGCCCGTCGTTCTACCTAGTTCAATGCAGTTTGTTTGCAATAAGTAAGAACTAGAACGTTTGTAAGTGTTCGACGTCTAAAGGAGTACACAGAATAGCCAAATCATATTAGGCTGTATCACTTCTCAGTACCGTAAATACGCCTTGCCACCTAAGTGAGTCATAAAAGTCTCAGGCGGTCGACAATATTTTCAATATGGCGGATTTCTACATGTAAAACACATTAGGTTATAGAAGCAAAGGTACAGTTGCAGCCTATACATGAAGATAATGTCAAAAATGGCTGAAAAGGTGAAAAGATGCACAAGTTAATTAATTTCATAAACAAACAGAGCTTTTTGGCCAGGACAGCGATTACATTTGTAAATTTCAAGTATTTTTGAGGTCACTATCTCAAACTGTGGCAGTGGTGAGAAGTCGAATTTATTACCCACGATGCATTTTACATCATGAAGTGTGCCCTGTAGCTCAAGACAAAAGCTACTTCAGATAGCAGCTGCAGTACTCTGTGATGCTGCTATAACGAAAGCGAGCTGAGTGTTATACGTTCGACTCAAATACCTACCGCGTGAGGGCGTTCAGAACCTTTCTGGAGCGGCTCGGTATTTAGACACCGTCGGCTCAGGTCGTCTCAAATCTAGGACCACTTAGGACCGTCACACGTGACTTGTATGCCAGAATTTGACCTGAAACGTTTAAGAAGCGTTTCAATGGATTCTATTTGAACACAGTATTAGATAAATACCGCCAAGCTTATACGCCGATAACGGATACCTTTTGATCATTACACCTGTTTTATTATTTTTTGCAGGTTACTTTAGGGGCGTCCGTGTTTAATGCTTACTGCCATCATCGTTGCTTGCATAACGTGGATACTCGCAGTATTGGCACTTGTTGAGAAGAGTACCAAATCGCCTCATCTCGCCTTCTTTAAAGGCATCACGAAGCTTGTCTGGAGAATAAATGGGATCGTCTTCTGTGTTACAGGTATGGTAGAGGGCTGTAACAGCGTTTGGGCTTTGTAGTGATTCAATAATGAATGCTCAGACGAAGAGAGAGAACGTGTGTGCGAGAGAGTGTGTATGTGTCTGTGTGTCTGTGTGTTACCCGTTGACAGTCTAAATGTCTATTCACAGGGTTGCTGGTGTTCGCAGGTACGACTTGGTTGGAGTTGAAGCTAACAACACAATCGACGACTGTTCGTTCGGGTATTCCATCATTCTTGGCTGGATTTCCATTCCGCTCGGCATCACAGCTGGAATTCTGCTGGCGGTCGTCTTTCCTTCGATATCGGAAGACAGCTACCGCATCTTATAGAAGTTCATGAGACCATCACACAGGTCTGGGCCAGTGGCCTACTTAAAGCGTAAGGTAGTAAGCGCATCAAAAGTGAAAGACTTGCTCAAAACTTTTCTAAATGAACCCATTCCCTTACCAAATAAAAATAAAAATCAGAGGTCACCGTCCAAAGTTGGTACTAGAAAAACAAATTATCTCAATGGTCGCCATCCAACTCTTTAGAGAAGAATAAAAATTTGCAATTACCAAAATCTAAGATGTTGGAAAATCTTTCTTACTCCAAGAGCTTTAAACTGAGCTCCCAAAAGAATGTGAAAAAATAGTCTGAATATCTGTCCACGAGCTGCAGTCTACCTTATCGTAGATGACTACACATGCGAAGTATAGTTTTGACAAACTCAATTGACTTGCATGCAGTAATATTGTCAGTTTCTTGCTGATTGACTAAAAGATTCTTACAAGACGATATATCAAAATGATTTAAAACCCGAGACAAGTTGTAAATACTATTTTGTTTTTGTACACGAGGACCAATGAAATATGCTGATGTGGCAGTTTTTCCTGGTGCCTTTGGTTGAGATACTGTGCTTCTTGATTGGTTGATCAGCGACACACTACGCACTCATCAGAAAGAGCATTCCATGGGAGCATTTTAGACATCTGCATTGATAGAAAATGGAAACGCGCCAGCGTTCATCAGCAGCGTACTTGTCAGAAATCCATCTATTCTGTATGAAAGCAGAGTATATTGGACGATTTTCGACGCGACTTATCTCAAAAATGAATATAGGGAATATCAACTTTTATTCGACATATTTCTTTTGTACTCACTGTTGCCCCATGACATTGTAAAATTGTAAGGTAAATAACTAAGCTTGTTATTTTTGGAAGTACCCACCTTAAAGGGACAAAGTCGGCCATTTTTCAAGAATTTTGTTTGATACGAGATACTTATATTGTTTGATATGTTGAAAGATACTGATTGAATGGGTGACCATGCATATATTCGACCCCGGTTTTAGACACGATACATGAAACCATGGCGAAAATGAATTAATGGTCATGACCATTAATTTATTTTCGCCATGGTTTCATTTAATTTGTCTCAAATCGGGGTCGAATATATGCATGGTCACCCATTCATTTAGTATCTTTCAACATGTCAAACAATATAAGTAGTATCTCGTATCAAACAAAATTCATGAAAACTGGACGACTTTGTCCCTTTCAGTGTTCTACATGCTTTAGAAGTGATGAAAGCAGATATTTAGAGTTTCATGATAATACATTTCTAGTATTCAGACAATCAAGTTGAATAATATGCTTGGTAAAAGTTGTGTTCTATTAAGTTGGTCTCTCTTCAGATATTACAAAATTGCCTTAATCTCGTTTGTGCTTTCCTTGTTTTGTTTTGCCTTTGATTTGCAAACTTTTGTCATACCAAATCGCTTAAACTTTCATTTTGATTTCGCTATGAGCTGACAGTTTCGTCTGTTTTAACGTCTTGATAGTTTTTGTACTTGTAATGCATACTTAATTCATCATTAAAGGCAACTTTTAAATGTGATCGGAATGATCCGACAGAGTCTGCTGTCTTTCTTTTCGATACTTCCATCTTGAAGTCCCAGTGCTGCCATTTTACGTACTTTTCTTTCGAATGATATCCCTCGACTGCTGAAAAGTTTCTATAAATGAAAAGCTTTTGCGACTACAAGTTTTGCCTATTAAGATTGAACTAGCAGGCTTTTATTAAATTATTTATACATCTTCAGAGTTCCTGTAAGAGCAAAGTGGCTATTTGTTGGAGCTAAGGCAGCCGTCATTATTTACGGCCTGGGGGTCTGAGGAATCTCAGGGGGGTCACTAAGAATTGAAAGCGACAAGGCGATTGCACAAAATGTGGAGAGGAAGAAGGGAGAAATCAAATTTGGGAATAAACTGAGGCATTTTAGTGTAGTTTTGAAACGATACAAAAATAGCAGTAAAGAATGACAAACACGAAAGATTATATCACGGTACAATTTTATAATAACATGGTACAATTTTATAATATCATGGTACAATTTGATATGTTTGTGTACCAAGGATATTGACTTTCATTACTAAATGAGTAATTTTTGAGTATTTCCTTATAAAAAATGGTATACTTGCCTAATCATGCATGAGAAACTTTATTCTCCATTCTATAGGGTACTTATTATTTGGACAAGTGTGCAAAGAAAGCTGATTCTACAAAGTATACAGAACATTGGACTGCCTTAATAAGAAAAACAATCTTTTATTCGAAATAATTTTTCATAGTCAAAAAATACCTGAGCAGTAGAGATTTTTCTTTGCCTCGTTCATTTCTCTGCCCTCTTAGACACACGGTTTTGCAATCTCTTCAGAAACACAATATAGTATAGAAACAAAAATATTAATACTCTATATGAATATAATGCATTCCATGCATACAAATGATTATCTGATAAAGTATGTTTCACTCTCATAAATTTTATATAAAGAGAAGGTCATGGAAGAATGCCCTCAGCAGTTACCATTATTAGTCACAGGATCTAGAACAAAACTGAACTGTTGTAATCATCCTTTATTATCACAGAAAATAACTGTTATAGTCATTTTGACATTCAACATGATACCGTATTATCATGCTTTTCATAAGAAAACCGGAGATATTGCACGGCTGGCGAGGTCATTTCTCCGGCTATAAAATCTCAAAGTTATCAACAAGTATTGAATTGATTAAGTAAAATACTCACTCTAACTGTTGTTCCATTAATATCGTTTACAGAAATGTAAGATTTTGCAAATGACAAAATAAAATCACAGATTTGTCATTCCTGCATATTATTTTATCTGGAATCCCATGCAAGCTGAGATGTATTGTTATTGTTTGATTGTTGAATATTGTGACTAAAACACTGATCATACAAAAATGTAATAAAAATATCAGTGTTCAATGTCATTTTCAAAGAGTTTTATTTGGTGCAAATAAATTGAAACACCTCTCAGATTGCACCACTACACACATATTTTGGTTTTTCTCAATTTATTTTGTAAAAAGGGTATACTCCCCTCTCGCGCGCCCCACCAGGGATGTCCTATGTCGTTTTCAAACAGTTTTACTTGGAAACAAGTAAATTGAAAAGACCTTTCAGATTGCACCAGATTGCACTATTACAAACATCAATTTCTAAAAATTTTCCACGCAAGAGAGGAGCACCCCTTCTAGCATTCTCCACCCCCCCCCCGTGCTTTCAAATTCAAATATTTCAAATTCAAATATTCAAATATATGCAAATTTCAAACAACGACGGCTTACTTAGAGGACAAAAATTAACATAGTGGCTGTGAATGAAGTAAACAATGGCAGATGTGACTGTGGAGTAGGACTATTTTCTTTAGGTAACGGGGGACGAAGGGTCACAGAATCATGAAGGTACTGGAAAGCTTGCGATTTTCCTTACGATGTTGTCACGGGAGCTTCAACGTTTCATTGTTTTAAGGTTCCAAGACAAGAAATTGACCATTTTAAACCAACAATTCTCTAGTGTTTAATTAGCTCAGAACCCCCGTAAATTATACATTTTCAAAAGGCCTAGATATAGGGGAACAGTTTGTTTACCATAGTGTCACCATTGTTTACATAACTATCACGTGACAGGTAATTTGCATAACCTTTCAAAATCAGTTTTCCCTATGTTTTATTTCATTGCTTTGAGATATGTGGCTGAAATTTGTGTGAGTGCAAGCTTTCTGAAGGGCTTTTAAAAGTGTGTCTCAGAATTTTTTTAAACCTTCTACAACAGTTTTTATGCCAGAAAAACTTCCAGAGCAGTGAATTTAAGCATAGTTGATTTCTTTAAAATTGTGCTCCAAAAAAACTAAGCAAGATATAAAAAATCTGAGACACACTTTGGAAGAGCGTTGTGACAGCTTGCATTCCAGCAAGTTTGAGTCAGATATTTTGAAGTATTGAGACAAAACATAGGGAAAACCGTTTTTTGAAAGGTTATGCAAATTACCGTGTCACGTGATAGTCATGTAAACAATGGAGACACTGTGGCTACCAAAATGTTCCCGTATATCTAGGCTTTCAGAAAATGTATACTTTACAGGGGTTCTGAGCTTATTAACTGTTAGAGAATTGTTAGATTAAAAAGGTCAAATTTCTTGTCTTGGAACCTTAACACAGTTTCTTTGATCTGAAAAGTAATTTTACCAACTTTATCAACCAGTTACACTCTCCCGGCATTTCTGTATTTTAGTTAGACTAGAAAGAGGCTTATTCATGCATGTTCAGCAGTTTCAAAAATCCTCTGATTAGCAGGAATAAATTAATATATAGTAATACGTGTACATTTCTCTCTTTCTACCTAGTGTTCGATGTCCTGTCGCATCCGTGCTTTATATTATCAAGGTATTAATGTTGCCTTATAGGAGAGGAATAAAACCGATACTGGAAACATCTTTTGTTGATGACGCATCATTGGTGAATGTTTTCCATTTATTATACCTATACGCAATAGTAATCAGCTTCATCTCTGAAGCAAATCAATTATCTTCGCACAAACTTCAAAGGTAAGCACAGAACAAATATCATGCAAATATGAATGTTCATCACAGCCACTAATATGAGAACCAGTGACGAAGAGCGGTTCGATGGCGAAGAGAACAAAACTTAAATTTTCTGAATATTAGCCTCCCCCCTAAAACAAGTACAGTCGCTCACACCCGTTGTCATAAATGGTTTATTCCTGCTCATTGTATTATATTGTGTTTACTTTCGGCGGACAACTTCTCTTTCTTCTGAATCAACGATGACGTGTTGGTCACTTTCGAGTTACGTTAAAGCTTGAGCTTTGGATTAGGACCTTATTCAATTTTACGAGAGGAAGAAATCAAACATCGTGGATGATGTCTTCTATTTCACCCTTCATCAGCATCTTAGTGGCTGCAATAGCGATTATCTTTTACATAACAAGCACAGCGACCGACCATTGGCAGATTGAGTCTCCAGCTTCACCTAACTTGATATATTACTACGGATTATGGCGGTACTGTACAGTAACACATGGTAGTACTGACTGTGAATCGCTATCCGACAATATCCAACCACGTACGCGTAAGTAAATGCAAACTTTTGTGTAAGTTCGAAACTGACAATATTGTATGCACCAGCCAAGTATTGAAAATAGGAACTAGCTGTTCAGCAGTGCTGAAAAACGGGAGAAAAAGTACCGTACTCATAATACTGGATGCGGAAGTGAACTATTGATGAATATTAGAATTTATTAGAATTACACTTCTCTGAACACAGGGGACCCAGATATCTAGTTGATGTTGTTGGTGTATGTATCGTTGTTCATATTTATATTGGTCGTGTTGTTGTTATTGTTGTCATTGTTTTCCTATGAAATTCAAGGACCGTACCTATATGTTGTTGTTTCAAACGTAAAATAGATATCCTAAGAAACACTACAAGGACGCTATCATTGTTTGAACTGAATGCAACTCTCTCCCAACGTACACTGTCTACCTATGATTACACGTTGGAAGAGAGTTGCATTGGGTCAAATGACGATAGCGTTCTTGTAGTGTTTCTTATGACATCTACATTGCGTTTGAAACAACAACACAATAGTAATGTTCGTGGAATTGTATTGGTCAAACACAACAACACGACTAAATATAAACAGAAACAACTATACAAACAACTGTATCTTAGGACGTCTACATTACGTTTGAAAAAGCAACAAAATAGTAATGTTCGTTGAATTTTTATTGGCCAACACTAACAACACGACTAATATAAACAACAACAACAACAATAATAATAATAACAACAACAATCAGATTTTGGGTCCCCTGTGCTCTGAAAAAAAGACTGAAACCGAAAATTTGGTCGTCTGAAGCAGGGCATTTCATGTGTCCTGAAAATGGATAAACACTGCTAGCAAGAATATACACACACCAAAATCACACCGCACTGGGTTAAGAAATTAATAAAGCACCTGCAGCTAGCTGAATGGTAGGTATATGACAGACCTTATTACAGGGCCCGTTAAATTGCCACCCCTGGCGCCTTTTTTTGAGTTTTGAAAGCCTGTCGTTTTATCCAGTTAAATGCGGTTTGTTTGCAATCTGTCAGAGAGAAATAAAAGGTTTGGAAGTACTGTAATTGACGTCGAAAGATGCACGCAGACAGCGATGTCACAAAAGGCTGTCTTAAATACGGATTTGCAATATCAGCCTGAGTGAGCCAAAAGTTTCATGAGGTCAACAGTAGTTTCAATATGGCAGATTTCTATAGGTAAAACACATACAATTACGGAAGCAGAAGTAACGATTTAGGTTCTACAGGAATTAATGCCAGAATTGCGTAAAACATGAAAAGATTGATGAGTTTATCTAGTTTCGGGAACAAACAGAACTTTTTGCCGTGACAGTGACTTCTTTTGGAATTGATGAGATCACTGTCTCAAACTCTTGCAGTGGTGAGAAGTCGAATGTTTACCCACAATGCAATTCAGCATCAACGTTTGCCCTAAGCACAAGAAAAAGCTGTTGAAGAAAGCAGTAGTCTGTGATGCTGTTATAGCGAAAGCTAGTTGAATGTTGTACCGGCCACGTGAGGGCGTTTAGAACGCTCCTAAAGTGGTCTGGTCCGTTCAGGTAGTGTGTTGTGGATAGGGTATATCCTTACACCGGCTCAGGTCTAGCTAGCAACACCGTCTCATATCTGAAACGTCTAAGGACCACTAAAGACCTTTCACACGTAATTTTTTATGCCAGTGTTTGACCTGAGACGTTTCAGATGCGTGTAATCAATAGACGCTGTGTGAACAGGGTATTAAACCGGCAAACTGACAGATTAACACGCGCTCATGTATTTTCGGTTTCGCTCATGCATTTTTGGCTGAGTCAAATAAAGTTAAAGTTGGATTAAAATGAAAAGTAATGTAAAATAACGACAGTATATTTGTTTGACTGATTGGCAGGTTTACCGGTGCTGAAATATATGTTTATTCTTTTCTTCTAATAATCGAATTTTGACTGTGAAGATTCGGCAAAATCTAAATGAGCGAAACCCAAAATACATGAACGGATGATAGACTGATAATCGATACCTTCTGATCATTTTAGCTGTCTTATATACCTTTTGCAGATATCGATTACGGGTGCATTAGGGGCGTCCGTGGTTTAATGCTCACTGCCATCATCGTAGCCTGCATAGCGTGGATACTAGCAGTATTAGCACTTGTTGAGAAGGGTATCAAATCGCCCCATCTTACCTTCTTTAAGGGCATCACGAAGCCTGTCTGGAGAATCAGTGGGATTGTCTTCTGTGTTACAGGTATGGTAGAGGGCTTTTGGGCTTTGAAGTGTGTCAATAATGAATGCTAAGGCAATCAGTGGATGGGCACATAACTGCTGCTACGGTGCGATGTTTCTTATCTTTTTATATTATTCGGAACAAGGCTTTAATGGAATAACGAAATACGAGAGGGAGTTAATAAGTAAAAGTTCCACATGAATAGGGGCGGGAAACATCCAGTAATCAAGAGTGGTTGCAAGATGACAGATATCGTAGAATTTCTCAAAGTGTATCGACAAACATTTGAGTATCATGACGGTATTCCCTGGCCCAGAACTCTACAGGGGATATCAATTTGAGTTTGAAGGACAGGTGACCCTTGATATTTTCATGTATGATGATATCATGGCGGCTGTAGTCTTCTTTTTTCGATTTTTCTTTGATTTATGATAATGTCAGCTTTAATACGATTTCCCTTTTCTACTTTACCGAAACCAGACAGTGGTTCTACATACTTTAAAATATGGGAGTATTTGTCAAGAGTTTCTGACCGGTAGTGTTATGTTATTTCATCTTTTCGGTATAGTTTTTGTGTGTGGTGTTGTTTTGACAGACCTTATTTTTTTTCAATCTGTTCTTACTGCAATTGGTTTACGATCTGTACACCTGTCCAGTACACTTCGTAAATGACCATAGTTGTTTTGCTTTTTAAAAATCACTGTAAACTTCATTCTGTAATGTCTCTCCATTTATTTTCTCATGACGCTTAAAACATGATTTACCATGTAGTATTGTATACCATACACTGTTCTTTTTTCGGCTTCATTTCCTTTAATGTTTTCCTTTCTTCTCTTAACCCCAACTATAGCTTTATTTCAATTATACTGTGTGCATTCTTTATCTGCCGATGTATATTCATGTATTTCCAACCATAATTGCACTTCACTGTCAGGGGGCGTTTACAAAAATTAAACTTGTTTCCAACCAGTTTTTTTTTTGTGTAGCGTCAACTGACTTCTGTTTCCTGTTAATTGTTTTCACAGCACTTGTTTTGACATGCAAACTGATATTATCAGTTACAAAAGAGTTCTTGTGTTGACTTTTATTGGACCCCTGACAGTGAACAGTGATCAGTGCGTGTAGAATAAATCTTGTTCTTATCAGTGTGTGTTGGCAATAATGGTTGTCATAATGTTCCAAAAATAGCTTATCTTTAAAATATATACAATTATTAAATTCATAAAATGTCATCGTATAATTTTGCACAAAATATTTATGTTTCTATTATTCGATTGCATTTAAAAGATTTTATTTGTTTTATTGTTAATCTCTGACGGTAAATATTTGTGAAGCATCTGACATGCCGTACTGCTGCCATAATACTAACAATGCCAATTAACTAACTGAATCAGAGAGAGAGAGAGAGAGAGAGAGAGAGAGAGAGAGAGAGAGAGAGAGAGGAGAGAGAATATTACCCGTTGACAGTCTAAATTTCTTTACACAGGGTTGCTGGTGTTAGTAGGTACGACTTGGTTCGCTGTTGGAAGTAACTTCTTTCCGTTTTCCAACATGAAGTATTGGTTTGGGTATTCCATCATCCTTGGCTGGATTTCCGTTCCGCTTGGCATTATTGCTGGAATTCTTCTTGCGGTCGTCTTTCCATCGATATCGGAAGATGCCTACAGCTCCTTATAGGAGTTAATGAGAACAACACAGAGTTCTGCCACAATGGCCTTATTTTAACACAGGATTGGTGGCCATTTTGTTTTCTCTACATCAAACTTTGCACTGTGACTTCTGATTAGTATTTTTTTCTGGTAAGAGAACAGGTCATCGAGAGGAAAAATTGAGCAAAAGTCTTTCACTATGAAGCGAGTTCTATATGTATCTTAATGCTTAACTCTAATAAGAAAAATAAAACTTGCGATTTTCGAAAATCTGAAATAGTGAAAATCTCTCTTACTCAAAGATGTGCGAAATGAACTCGCACAACTGGTAGATGTAGTGAATGCAAAAACAGTCGGAATATCTGTCCCCGAGGCGCATTACGTAACGTAACTCATGCTAAATACTGTTTTGACCAATTACATTGATTTGCATGTTTAAAAGTAGAAATATGTCATGTTCTTGGAAATTGTATAAAAGTTTACTTACAAGACGATATATCTCTTGAAACTGGGGCAAGTTGTTAAAAATATTTGTCTATGTACATGAGAACCAAATGAAATATGCTGATGTAACAGATTCCCCTTGCCTTTGGTTAGGATAACATGCTTCTTTATTGTTTGATGAGCCAGACTGTTTCTCCGCACATCTAAAAGTGCACTCTTATGGAGCATTTAGACATGTACCCTGAAATAAAATGCAAATGCTCCAGTGTTCATTATCTGCATATTTTTCTACGGCTGAATTTGTCAGAAATCGGCCATCTGTGTTGTATGGAGGCAGAGTTAAGAAACATTGCTATTTGCTACGCAATTATCTTATATGAGCATAGTTTTACTGGTCATGCTTCTTATCTATTCACTCTTTCCCACAACATTGTAAAATTGTAAGGTAAATGACTACACTTGTTATTTTTTGGAAGTACCAACCTAAAGTGTTTAAAATATTAAGAGTTTTCATAATAATACATTACTAGTATTCAGACAATCAAGTTGAATAATATACGTTGTGTTCTATTATGTTGGTCTCGCTTGTGTTTTCTTTGTTTTGTCTTTGCCTTTGATTTGCAAACTTTGTCGCTTTATCATACCAAATCACTTAAACTTGCTGTTATTATGATTTTGCAATGAACTATACCGTCATGCTTTGGGGTTTTGATAGTTTTTGTACCAGTAATGCATACTTAATTAATCATTACAGGCAACTTTTTAATGTGACTGGAATGATCTGACAGTGTCTGCTATCTTTCTTTTCCATACTTCCATCTTGATGTTCAAGTGATGCCATTTATGTACGCATAGTATCAATCTACCACTGTACACTGCCTCTAAATTGAAATCTTTTGGGTCCACAAGTTTTGCTCTTTAAGATTGAATTGAGAGCTGTTATTAACTCGTTTTCACATCTTTACGGTACTGCCATAAGAACAAGGTGAACATTCGTTTGAGCTAAGAGGATAGAAGGAAACCATCAGCCCCAAAGCTTCCCTGTCTCTGTCACTGTGCAAACCTAATTTTTGAAAGGGCAATAGTAATAGTAGTGCAAGGTGCTTGCTACGCTCGCCTCTTACGATTGGATGAGATCTGTAACATTCATGACCGGCAACAACACTTTGTTGCGACCAATCAGATTTCATCAAGACGAGGAGGGGAGCGTAGAGAGCGTCCTTGAGCGACAGATCCTACAGTCTGCCAGTTACAAGGGTTACTGAACAAAATCTTAGTCACAATTTCGGAGAAGATTGAAGTTTTGACCAGTGGAATGGATGACTGGAAACCAGGTATCTCTTTGATGGCTGTCAGTGAGTCATGTGCTGTCATATGTTTGTAATATATTTTAAGCACTCAATGCTAACAGGAAGTATGTTTTTGTATGGACTTCTAGATCACATCAAATATTGAGTAAGTAACTTCTTTTCATAATAGATTGCCTGTCGGTTCAGTCATTTATTTTGATAAAGTAGGCAAATTGCTTTCCTGCGACAAGGTGAATCGTTTTTAGAGAGAAGGTATTCTCTTTTAGCCTATTCATATGCAGAATGTAAAAAAATGTAGTAAACATATACCACAAATGCCATTCAAGGGCCATCAAAGTTACACTCTTCAGCTGAGACGTAATTGCCAAAATACACTGAACAGTGATTACAACAATTTATTGATAATTGTTTTTTCTCCCACTAATTGTAAGCATAAATGAGGCGGATTACGAACGTGCATTAACTTATTTGCCATCTTCATCACCCCTAAATGACCTATATCATTGGTATCTTTCATGACATGTATTACCTAACTTCAAAGGACCACAAAATGCAAATATTTTCTTATTAATTAGGGACTGGTCAGTTTCTTCGGCCTTGGGGGGGGGGGCGGTGGATTATTTTTTGCCGACGTCAAAAGGTGGCTGACCCCCCCTATTCCAAATTTTGAAAACAGGGTGACCCCCTATTCCAAATTTCGAAAACAGGGTGACCCCCCCCCCCCGGGGCGCGACATAGGTAAAACAAAAGGTGGACATAAATTTTATATATATATATATATATATATATTTTATATTTTAAATATATTTATATTTTAAATAGTCATTCTATGTTTTAATGAAATTGTTGACATGTCAGTTGTAAGATAGGAATTTCAAAGTGTCAATTTTAAAGTTTGAATACAGGACATTTTGAATGAGCTGTATTTTGAATGAGCTGTGAATGTATTTCACACTTTCTATGCTTAACCAGATGTCCTGAACTGTTGTACAGAAATGGATGTCAATCATTAATATCAAAGAGGAAAAAGCAGTGAATCAAAAACTTTGATGGGTGTTAAGACTTGCCAACCATCCAATTAAATCTCCTGAGGAGCCATAGAGAGCTTTTTTAGCCAAATCTGATGTGTACAGTGTCTGAGAGGACCTTTTCTTGTAACATTGAAACCATAAAAGCACAGCTAATAATGACAAAAACTGCCTTTTTTAACTGTTATTTTGTTCATAAAAAAGCATCTTTCTAAAGAAAACCTGTGAAACAAAGGAAAATAATTGCATCAATGAGAAGGAAAGATATCTTGTCATTTTTCTATCTCTAAAATAAGTCACTGTATCAAATATATATTGTGAAATATTGTGCATGCTGCTTTCTCATCCTGAATTCTCATTGAGAGAACAGAAAAGTATCAGGAATTTGTCATCCTTTTCATATGAAATGCAGATTTCATAATGGTACACTTTCACTTAGCAAACATCAAGATATCTCTGATTTATTAAAGTATGGCGCCCGAAGGGCGCGCCGAAAAATATGAAACATCCTGATATCTCTGATATATATGCCTTGTATATTAAAGTCATGCACCTGAAGGGCATGCTGAAAAATGTCTGATATATTCAAGTAATGAGCTTGAAGAGCACGCTGAAAAATATTGAACATATCTCTGATGTATGTATGCTTGATATGTTAAAGTTGGGCGTGCTGAAAAATATGATTGATTATTAAAGTTACGCGCCCGAAGGTCGCGCCGAAAAAATACAACTGAATGATGAAATTTGTGGCTGACACTAGCATTTTAGGCAATGATGAGCCTGTGTCAAAATTCAAAAACACACTGACCCCCCCCCCATTGGCATTTCAAAAACATGGTGACTCCCCTATCACCAAAGTCAAAAACAGGGTGACCCCCCCCCCCCATGAATCCACCGCCCCCAGGCTGAAGAAACTGACCATCCCTTAGTTTTGGTACTGTTCTTTTCTATTTTGGAAAGGATTTGTATGATCTTCTGAAAAAGACTTTCCAAATGAACGTAGGATTAATTCGAGCAACATGCCTGGATATAGTCATTTTGAAGTTACAAAAATGACCTACGTTGTTATAGTGTGTTATATTTTTCTTGTTTCTGACAGGTTCCAGGCCAACGTCACATGGACGAAATAGCCGAGATACTTGGTGTGAATCTTTCATTCTGGCGTCTGCTCGTGTCTGACCCAAACCTGGCAAGTGCCTACGAGTATGGTCCGATGGTACCTAACTGGTATCGTCTGCAGGGTCCAGGCGCTTGACCTGGTGCTAGGGACAGAATTCTGAATGTTGTGGAATACTCAATATTTTGCCCGAAAGGTTACTCATCATTTGACGCACGAAGTTGAGTGGCGCCGTAAAAATTTCAAGTCGAAAGTGGTTAAATTCACAATATGTTTACCCAGTTTTCCATATGTATTACAAGAATGTTAGGATAAACAGCTCTAAAATAAAATAATTTTGAAGTACGAAAACTCATTTGCAAGAGTTTCTAGACATGAAAGCTTCCGCAATCGACGGGCATTGTTAGTTGGCTGGCCAGGTCATTATGATACATCCAAAGTGACAATATAATTCTAACTTTAAAGCAACATGTTCTTGTTTTGTAACTTTTCTTTATTGGTAAACATCTAAGAAGAATTACGGTACAATGACGACGCGAAATGGCAAAATCCATTTGGTTATGTAAAGTAGAGAACTAAACTGTTTTAATATTTTTATTGATTTGAATCTTTCACCCGATACAAAGCGTATAATTAACCCACAGGGTAAAGGTGACGGTCCCCGGGGTGGGGAGGGGTGGGGTCTATGTGCACGGGTTTATTTATTTTATTGATTTTGACTGTGATACATTTCAAGTAAAGTTTTCGACAACAAACCGTCTGACTGCTTTCTCTATTACTCTAGGTAATTTTATTAATTTTGGCTGTGATATTTCATGTAGAGATTTTGACTCCAAAATGCCTTACTGTTTTCTTAATTACCTACAAGTCCTTATCTCCTCTCCAACCTTTGTACATACCACTTTAATTGTTCCGCAAATGCTGCCACTTGCTAATCGGCTGTCGGTATCAGGGATTAATTGATTTGTGTCAACACAACAGCCGTCACACGCAGTGAAATAAGCTACATGTGTGGCGGCTATGGTGTTGACTTAATCAATAATCAGCTGATACGGACAGCGGATTAGCCAGTTCGCATTGTTTTGCGGAGCAATTACAGTGGTGTATACACATGTTTGAGAGAAGATATGGACTTGTAGTAATAAAGAAAGCACTCAGACGGTTTGGAGTCGAAATCTTTATTTGAAATACCACGGTCAAAATTCATAAAATTATTTGTAGTAATAAAGAAAGCAGCCAGACGTTTGGAGTTGAAATCTTTATCTAAAATATCATAGTCAAAATAAACAAAATCAAATAAAGTAAACCAATGCACAAAAAACCATCCCTAACACCCCTCCCCACCCCAGGGGACTTACTGCTGTACCCTATGATTAATTTCGGGAGGTCAATTTGGACCTTCTCTGTGACGTAATTTTGTAAAGAGAATGATGCGGAGCAGGAGCAGCAGGAGGAAGAGGGCCCTTGGCCAGCTGCCTATGCCACTGCTCGCTGGTGGCTAGAGGAAAATGGTGCTTGTCTTTTGTGTTGTACAAGCCTAGGCTGTCAGACCGACCCCAGCCAGCCCGTAACCTCCACAAATGTAATAATCTCCACAAATGTAATATCAACCACAATTGTAATAAAATCAACCACAAATGTAATAAACAGTCAACCATTAATGTAACAACCCGCAACCACAAATGTAATAAACAAATTAACCATAAATGTAATAAAACTCAACCATAAATGTAATAAACTTGAACTTGTATATGTGATCATTTGTTTATCAATGCCCTGATTAAATAATAACTTTATTAAGACAAGTGTAATGTTATAACATACTTTCCTGAAACTAGGTTTCCTTTCCGAAACACAGAATATAGTACTTTGAGAACACTATCAGAAAACGGCGAGGTACCGATCAAACCGTTAGATAATGGAAGTGGAACAGCAGTTCTAGACACTGATAATTACATAATAAGGAAGCGTCAAAATAACTCGTCAACCAGTGATACCACACAAAGTTTATGACAGATGACTCAGAACAAATAACAGAGAAATATACAACCTTATAACAGAAACTTACGACACAAAACATGTTGACGAGAACATGTATCCATATTTAAATCTAGTCAAAAAACATTACGAACACTACCTTGGACACAGTAGAACAAAATTAGACATCCTAACATCCCAGCAAAGGAACAAACTTCAAGTGGGACAACATAGGAATACCGAAAATCTATCGATTATTCCAGACAATTTATCCACTGAAGATGAATTTGAGGCGACTGATTATGAAAGTGCGGCAAATTTCGAAAAAAAAGCGTTAAAGGATCGTAGTGTTATACAGTCTCCTCCACTCTGGAGTAGAGACTGCACTGACACTCAGATTGACACTCACTCTCGCCATGGCCAATCAGTTTTGTACACAAAATAGGAAAACGTAAATACACTTTCAAATATACAAAACACACTAAACGCAAACAATTAAGATATGAATAATGTGTGGAGTTGCTTTGCTTATTACAGAGATAAATATTGAAGGGCTAATTCCTCAAAATCAACTACAAAATAGATTTATTACATTTAAGGTTGAGAAGTATTACTTTTATGGGTGATTTTTTTATTGCATTTATGGTTACCATTTATTACAATTGTGATTGGTGTTTTTATTACATTATGGTTGATTTTTGTTACATTTATGTGGCCTTTATTACAATTATGGTTGATGTTACATTTATGGAGATTATTACATTTATGGAGGTTTACAGCCTGGGTGGAGGTAATCATTGGAAAAAATAATTGTAAAAATCATTGTAACCGTCTGGAGGTGCCACACCCACTACAGCGGCCTTTTCTCTTGCTTTTTTGCCAGCTGATATCGGCTAACTTCTTCCCCATTCCACTCGACCAGGGCTCTTCGTTTCTTCGGAAGTGTTTTCCTTTTTCATCTTTGCTGTGTCTGTAGGCTCCACTGCCTGTGTTTCCTTGGCTTTCACTGGAGTGAGACTGTAACCTCCGCTGCAGTGTTTTCTCCAGCAAGCCAATCTTCATCAATGCTAGTGCCCGGATTCTTTGCCCCCACTGTTTTTATGTTGACATGTTTAGCCGTGATCAGGCCTGTGCTGACAACAGTGAGAATGGCCGCAAGTCCCCAATGCTTATTCAGCTGACTTCTGACAAGGAATTTGTCACTAGGATCCTGAGAAAGCCCCTCCACACTGTCGATCGACAACTAGCAGCCAAGGCCCCTACTAGCTAAAGAAACGAGGTTCCTGACGATGTTCTTACTCAAA
The DNA here is from genome assembly GCF_041260155.1 of Ptychodera flava. Lineage (NCBI taxonomy): Eukaryota > Metazoa > Hemichordata > Enteropneusta > Ptychoderidae > Ptychodera > Ptychodera flava. The sequence continues at coordinate 4,370,839 of NW_027248280.1, forward strand.
TGTGCGTTGATCACTGTCTCATATGTGGTGTGATGAGCTTTTGCATCATTTTATCGATGGACTCTTAGGTGAAAGGCTTACCAAGCAAGTCTTTGCTCTTGCTACCTGCCACCACGCACAGCAGGCACTGCATTTTCTGTTCTATGGGTCCTCCTTTGGACGGGAGAAGCCCGCTGGGTAACAACACATCCTGGACGTTTTCAACCATCGCTTCAATCCTTTGCAAAATATTATCATGTTGCAGTATTTGTTCACAAGAAGGTAAGGGGTCCATATCTATAGCTGCTGCAGAGCTTTGTTATGATAAATTCTGTATGGACGAGTAAACATGGGATTTTTCACAAAGCGAGCAGTTATTGAGCTAGTATTGGACACAGCTTTGTTCTGCCTGTTTGGCTCTGCAGAACATGGATCAATAGCACCTCATGTACGCCTTCCTTTCTCCTTTTTAGTGGGTTTGCGGGCTAGCAAGATCAGAAGGGCCAATGCTGGAATGCTCTCTATGCCTAGACAGGCCATGGGCACGAGTGCCACAGTGGTGACATAGATAAGGAGAGGACCAGCGGCCAACACTCCTTTTCCCACCTATATGCCGTAGTTGAGCCAGAATGCTAACTTCTTTGATTTCTCATATTCTTCCAGTCTGTCTTCAAATCATTCAATGAGAAGGTCTCGCGCCCATACATCGCCCTGTAATGATGAAAGCATCTTTCAGGGCAAATAATAAAACAGCCCACCCAGAGCTATGGCAAGGGCCAACACTCCTGTCATTTTTGCTTCATGTGGTGTTGTGGCCGGCAACACCATAGCCTGTGAGCATAGAAACAGACACAAGTGATGACAATGAGGGGCTTGCCTTTTGCCCCTGCGAGCCTGTTTGCTTTGGAGGGGCCCTTCCATCTCATACGCCACACTTTTGTCGTTCCAGCATTGACACAGATATTGCAGTTGAAAAGCATTTTGGGGAGGGGTGGTGAACTGCTGCTCGTTGTTGTACCCTGCAATGCTGTGGGGTGGGGGTTTTAAATGATTCAGATACGCACCATAGCCCAATAATATTATCTGCAAATCTCCTTGCCCTTGGAATTGGTATGTTTTTTTGTGGTGTGTGTCAAAGATCAGCCTCAGTACCTATTATTTGTTCTGATAACATCGCTCTTGACTGTCTTCTGATCTTGGAACACATCTATGAAGTCCACTCTCCTTAAAATGTTGGTCTTCTGGCATTCTAGCACAAAACAAAGAATGTTGTGAGACAAGTGTTTGTCCTTTAGTCAGGGTTTCTAGAAGGACATGTCTCTTTGCTCTCCACAGGCTGCACCATTCTAGATCAGAAACTTTGGATATCTTTTAGCTAAAAATGTTCATATACGCTGTCAGCCTATTCAATATATAGAATAAAAACACTGTCATAATAATTAACAACTGTTAGCCCACAAAATCAACCACATTGCCAACGGTGTTAAGGACGAAAATTTGTGATGGTGCTGATCAATCCTGGAATAGCTGCAGCACTTTTTGCAGCCAGTCCCTCCAGCCACGTACACTGGCCCAGTTGTTTGACTGCTTCTTTTGCCACGTCATATGCTTTCCCAAAGGGGTCATTGCCTACGTCATTATGGGGAAGGTTACCACCTACCGCCCCTTGCAGACTGCCAAGTACGTTGCAATTGATTGATTGATTGAAAACACCGTATCTTCTTCACTGGGTTGATAGCTCTGCTAGGGGACAGAATCGTCTCCGAGGCTGTCTTTCGCCCATTTTCAATGATGTATTCATTGCTTTGATTAAGTTTGTGTGTGATTTGTGATAGTGAGTGTACGAGCGTGAGTGCTTCATGAACTCTACAATGTGCGGATGGGTCACAGTAAAGTTTAACAACCTCGCCCGATAATTGAACGACTCTTTTTTGAGAGTGGGGATCTGTGGTTCTTTTTGTTGCACCTCCACTAGTTGAAGGGATGTTCATGTGAAGTGAGTTCGAACCTGATTGCAAACATTTTATTTCGTAGACCTAGATCGAGTTTTGTGATTGCTAGTCCTGCCGATGGTAAACCCCTTCTGCTTGACAGCTCCATCAATTTTGTTTTTAGCTTTACATCATTCTACATCGTTGAGAACTTCTTTCAGTGGCCTGTTGGAGCCATTTTCATGAACTCCCCGATATCTGCCATGAAGCACCTCAATGCTGTGATCGATTTTTGCTATTTTGGCTCGGAGCTCAAGAGCCAGCTCAGTATGTTTGCCAGAGGGGATGGGGCTTAATACAGCTCAGCCAGATTTTTGCTTGGAAGGATTAGTTCATCTTTGTAAGCTACATATTCGGGATTTAGGTCATTTCATTCAGCAATCCTGTACTCAATCACCTGAATCTTTCCTGCATTGCCACTGGCATCCTCTCTGAGGTGAGTCAGGCAATCTCGCAACTGATCAATGTCCTCAGGGAGAATATATTGGCTTCTATTCCCATATCATTGAGTTGCCTTTCATGGGCAGAGTCACCGTGTAAGAACTCAAAAAAGCCATCGATCGGGCCCATATCATAGTGTGCAGCTGGGACCCCATCCTCATGGACTGGGTCCTCTCCCTGGACATCTCTTATAAAGTCTGCTCTGTCCTTTTGTTTGCTAATGCCAAATTGTGTTGTTTACTTCCTCTGTTTTATGTCAACTTCAAGCCTTCTAGTGTAGCTCTCTATTTCCAACCCTAGCATTGACCCTCAATTAGTTCTACACCTGCTTGGTTGATGTGCCTTTGGTGGGCATGACTGTTAACTAACTGTTTGTTTGAGCTCTACTTGCAGTGTGATGTCTGTCAGTCTAACTCAAAGTAGCCTCAACAATGACTATCCCCCAAAGAAGTCTTTTCCTCCGACATCTCTTCGGGAGCATCCTCATACAGTTCACGCCAGTTCTAACAATTCGACATTTTTGCTGCCATCATAACATGTTTATATCTTCAATACAAAAATGCCATACAATAAAATTCTGATCCCGGGCACAGCCACAAGATTACACAGGAACAAAAGCAGCAAGATCTCATCATGTGGTAACTCAATCCGTACCCTGAATTTGAATCTGGTGTTATGCTCGTGTCCAATTCTTTTAACCTGGTGTTTGACCTGGAGATAAAAGGCCATGCAAACAACAGCATGGTGCAGAATGCGGCTAAAAACATAATGATTGTGTTTTCTCCTGGCGAAGGCGAGCTCCTGCTCGATTAGTCACAATACCACACGATCGAGACTACTGAATTCTTTACAAACATGAGAAAGCCAGAAAGGATGTGACCCTTACAGTATTCAGGCCCCGAAACCGAGAAAGCTGAGAAGTGGCACCAGTGATGCCAATTCTTACGACAACGACAACCTCTTGTAAATAGTATATCAGAAGAAGTATGCCATTAAACTCTGACACCCGCTCATGAGCATCCATGGGGCTGCTTTGCTTAGAACACATGGCGGCCACATTGAGTGGGAAATCACCTTGGCGCTGGCCAAATAGTATTTGAGGACACCACTGATTGGGGTACTTGCTTTTGAATATCCAGACAGAGTATGAAATAATCAAAGATGAGGGCTTGGTCTGCGATGTCACAGTAATAATAACAGTGGCAAAGCTTCTTGTAAGAGTGGTCCATCATTTCTGCATGATCCCCTTTGCAGAAAGCAACACAATCGTCAATGAATACATCAATTTTCCCCATCTAAGTATGAAAGGGCTGCTCATGATGTTCACAAATGCACAGCCACAAGCCCGGCAAGACAGTAACCTTTCCTGAATCAAGATACATGTATTCAAAGCGTATGTGTGACGATAGAAGGGATAGAAGGGAACAAAGTCTATGTCCAGAGAATGTTCCACCTGCATTTCTGTAGAAAAGCCCAGGGATACTTCCCAGAGAGCATCAAAGACCAGGACATCGATTTTTCTGAGGTCGATTTCTTGAAGAACAAGTTCTGCCTGTTCATAGATTTGAGAAGCTTCAAGCATGAAAAGTTCCATTGCAATGCCCTGAGAGTGATAAACACAAAAGATGAGGCGCAGCTTGAACTACCCCTAAAAACACAGCCACAGTAACTCACGATGACAGGTTCCTGGCACAAGTCTGTCGCTGGCCAACGCACAGTTTTCATTGGAACAAACCATCTCAGCAGCATCCTCTTCTAAGTATAGGTGCACACAGCTCACAATGGACAGAAGAGATGGATGGTCGATTGTGGGTAGAGCCGCCCTTCAACATGATTATTAGAGGGTCAAGTTGTTGCGGCAAGACGGAATACCTGATGAACCTGTTGGCGGGGCCATCATTTTCTTCCACTTGTTTCTAGCTGACCGCTATCCCATGTTCTTTTGCGCTTCCCTAGAGAACCTCCACATCCTAAAAGCCCTCCTACTGACGTGCTGCTTTTCCTCATTCTGAATCTGCATTGCTCTGGGCCATACTATACCAAAGGTGTGAGGGAAACCATTAAGTCAATGGGCTGACCCTCCTGATTTGTAAACCCTAGCCCAATACTACCTAGCCCAATACTACTGAGGTTGGTAGCCCCCTTGGGGGCATCGTGAGGAGGTTACGTGATGTCACAGACCACTTTCTGACAGATTTCTTCGGTGTCCTTCAGGAGAGAATTTGCAGGAAGTCTTTCAGAGAAGAACATGCGTCTGCCCACATCCCTGCAGCGGTGGTCAGGAGGGGAAATTCCAGAACGTGCTCATCGATTTCGGCATTTCCTGATTTTCCAGAAATGGTGTTGCGTTACCTATTCTTTTGTTTTAAGATCTAGAATGGGAAAAGTGGCCTAGGATTGGTTGCTTATTATTAATTTTCGGCAAATAAGAATACCTTTCTCGATATCATAAACTAAAATGTAAAACGCAAAATTACAAAGAAGGGTTTAATTTTGAAGGAAGTCGTTTCCTTGTCCTACATGAAGTAAAGGATACTTGTTTAACAATTACAGATATATGTAATTTCAATCAAGAAAGATGATTCACTCTGATCACGTTGTATTGTTACAATATTTTGAGCCGTCTTAGTCTCTGCATATCAATGCTCTTCAGCTAGCAATCACCACTGATTTATTATAATTATATCTACAGAGAGTACCAAATTCCTTGAAAAACAGTACAATGGTTTCAGAATTCCGGTTGCTATTGCTAAGCTCTTCATTCTACTACATAGACACAAGCTTTTCCGTTTGTTGACATTATAATTAAATTCTTACTACAATTCCAATCATTCCAATCTTCACGAAGGAAGTAACTCTACAATATTGAATGCTGTTTTAAGATTAGAGTGCCAAAGACAATATAGAAACAACAACACGAACCATTCATAAGACTATTTTGCATTTGCTATTTTTAGTCGAGGATCATACAAGCACATATTTTTTTTTTGTCTCTCTAACCTTTTTTGTAACTCACAGCAATTTATTTTTGCCGTTCATCCAAAAGTATTATACAACCGTGTACAGTCATTACAAAAGGTGCAGGGTGGCATTCCAAGTGCAGTCAATGACTGAAATAGGTTAAGATATCTGCTGGTACTCGACCATGTGCTGAAAAATGTACACATCAATCATTTTTATTAATAATGATAAGTTCACTGCTTTGTAAGTTCTAAGAAAACGCTGTAAACACGTTCAATAAAATGTTTGAACAAACGTAAATCAATTGTCGAAACACATCGTACATCGACATGCGGATATGAAATTGCCCTTCTTTTAAGTTACATATGCACAAAAACAGAAAATCACAATCACAGGTTACAACTAAGTACACTGATCTTGTGTGCTAACTACCTATAGATACTTCTGCAAGAATTTTATATCGAAGTATTACTCAAAAGGTTGTAAAATTCCAGAACACACATGACTACACATGTCAGTGATAGAATTACAGGTAAACAATTGATGAACTAAGCCTAAAATGGCAATGGTAAGATACTTCGTGTACTTTATTTGCATGTCAAGTACAGAAATCAGTAGACGTTTGAAAATAAGTTCTTGTAGACAAAGTGTAACTTTGGCAACGTAAAAAGACAGCTCTAGGGTGTTTGCTTCAGAAGTCAAACTTCTCATAATTTGCGTTCAAACTCTTTTAAAACGACCGAATAATTCCCATTATTACACTTCAACTTATTGCCTTATGTTGTGACGCCACAATGTACCGCCAATTTTACTATTTTCAATGTTCACATTTCTCAGAACACATGATGAAATTAAAAAGGCAATATCCATTTGCTACATTACTAAACAACGTAGCTTTGCAAGATGTCAGTATATGAACAAAATTTCGATGAAAAGTCATTTTCTAAACACGGTCTAATAGGCTAGTGTAACCCTGCATAGACATATTTACTAAAACACAGCAGGTTGAGGATAGAAAAACTTCTTCAAAATTTTATGGTATTTCTTCTCGTTGTCGATAGCGCCATAAGGCATAAGGCACATCCGAAACTTTGAAAGTAAGTTTAAATCTACCCATAAAGGGCCTGGCAATAGCACACGCGATCTGCGACAGTTTTTGGAAAATTTCTATAGGGTACTGGAGGATACGTCCACTCAAATTCTATCGACAATAACGTGCTAGGAGCCCTCCACTGACGCTGAGAATTTTTTTTGCAATGAATTTGATTTCACTTCATGTTAGTGATTGCCTGATATCACGCTTTGAAATTCCAGCATGAAACAAAGCCTAACTGAGATTACTACATATAAATTGCCCTGACATACGGCTCATAGGGGCCATTAAAATCTGTACGATGGGTGTAAAAAATGTGCCCTTTCAGCTATACTACAATGCACCATGGATGCACGTTTAAACTATAGGTATTCGAGGTATTTACCCTCTCCATCAAACTGTACAATGCCTTTCTGATAATCCGCTACGTAAATTATATCTTTACTGTCAGTTGTTACTCAAATGGTTTTTCTAAGTGCACTTCTCCAAAGCTACTCAATACTTCAAGGTTACTGTTTAATATATAGATATGCTTTTCGGTATGACTCGATACAATGATCTGATCTTTGCTGTTTATTGCTAGACTATGGCATCCCTTGAGTCGTACACTTGACACAACATTCCCATCTTCATCAAATTTTAAAAGACTGTGTGCTCCATCGTCTGCTATTAAAATATTCCCCTCTGTATCACAACTATAGATGTCGGTGATTGAAGTTTACCTTTGCCCATTATCTTTTTCACTTTGCTCTTAAGATCACAAACTATTACGCAAACATTTTCGCTGTCGACAATGTAATATGTATCTCTGCCAACTATAGCTACATCGACTGGTTTCCATGGTGAAGGGAAGCTCTGAAATTGGATTATTGATATAATCTGTGCTTTGGTTGTCGTTATCGTCTTCACACTGCCAGGCTTGAGAAGGCCCCGTTCGCTATCGCAGACAACGACTTGTCCATCCTTATTTATTGCCAACCCGTCTGGATTATACACCTCACCAAGTTCGACTGCACGTCTTGATAATCCCTGATAGTATTTTTCGCTGGCGTACCTGGTATAATACACACCACACAAGTTTATTATTATTATTATTATTATTATTATTATTATAAATCTGTTATGTAATATATAACAACCTTTTTTAACAAATAGACGTGGCTTTCAGCAGTAATGATTTTGAATCAAGTCACCTTAATTATCATTCATGAGATCACAGTTAGGTTAACGTGTATCAATGGAAAAGATTCAAATGATAATTGAGAAACCAAAGCAAGGAGAACGTAATCAAAATATTCATAGCTCGAATCAAAGGAAACAACGGCTTAAACAGCTGATTAATTTGGGTAAACTGCAACATATGAAGAGTCAGGATATTGAAGTGTGGAGTTCAGATTTGTTGTAATTACTGACAATAAATTAAAGTTTTGTGAGTCCATGTGTAGGAATTCCCGGGAAATAAACAAACCGTTCAATGGATTGTAATGCATGTGCGTTGGTAAGGTGATTATTTGAGATTTCAATTTTCCCTATTCACGAGAACTTGTTGGTCAGAATCAAACATGAACTTTAAAAGCCTTTCGAATATCTGACACTCATGGACGGATTTTCTTCTCCCTAAAATAGCAGAAAAGGCCAAGCCGAGGAAATAGGGATTACGGTGATATGGTTTGTTGTGAAATACCTCAAACCGTTTGGTTTACTGAGAAGGTGGGAAGCGTTTATGGTAACGGGTAACAGAGTCAGGTATGTGAACGAATTTCAGATCAGCAAACACTTTACCTTTGTAAACCGCAAAATACACAATCAAAACAATCAGTTAACAAACTGTATACAAACGGACGAGCGAAAAGAAAGATCCACAATGTCGAATGTATATTTTTGTTAGTAAGAAATCTATGATATTAACGCAATTTGAAATTCGTTTTGGTTGCGTACTAAATTCTTCATGATCATAAGGGTACAGCACACAGAGAAGGAGTATCATAAATGTCTATTTGTGGACAGCTATTTAGTACGTAACAACAATTTATTGTTCGACAGTATATGATTCCGAGCAAGAACTGCAGCTATATATGTGCCACGGGCTGGCAAGATAAATGTGTCAGAAAACATCAAGATATTTTTAGATGCAACATATCAATGACCTACATATTAATTTTTGAACATGCTTGCAGTAGCCACCTTTCTCTTTCACTTCAAGAGGAAACAGACGTTAAGTAGAATTATAACCATTGATTTAAAAAAAATCATCGATGTAATATTGGTACATTCAATACAATTTTTTCAAAATACTGTTGTTCATTTTCTCGATCCAACCATTTTTTTATATTTGATGCAAACATTCTTCAAAAGAAAAGGCAAGTGCATGACAGCAGTTGTCACACAGCTGTCTGCGTTACAGTTTATCATCAGTGGGTGTTTATGTCAATATCTTTGCACTGATAACAAGGATTTTCATACCAATCCAAAAAAAAAAAGAATAACAGCGGATAAGTCAAATGCTTCGATTATATTGTATTACTCTCACCTGTTTGCACTCTTTTAATTTGATGAAGGACTTCCTTCAGTTCTTCAGGAATATTGGCATCATCGATAACAGATTCAACCATGAGCTTTAGTTTACGGTTCTTTGCCAGCTGCTTAGATCTCCACTGTTTAACGTTAATAATATCTTCCATTAAATCCCGTTCGTATTGTGTCTCTGTCCTCAAACGAATCATGGATCCTTTCCCAATATTTCTCAGCCTAGCCTTCTCCCTATTCTGTTCCTTACGAAATCCAACTTTAATCTTCTGGGAGGCAATGTCTTCTCTAGTATTTCTGACCATACGACTCAATACTGGAATACTTTGCATTTTCTCTGCGCTATTGCTACCCGGAGAATGGTATGCCTTACCTACAGAGTAGACATTCATATCGGTTTCAGTATTGTTTATACTTTGATTTTGCAAGGAAAATGTGCACGAAACAAAAGAACTCTTGTAAGATTACATTATTTTCACTCCTGTTTCATCGACTGTTTTTCAGATAGCGTTACGACACAGGAATGTAAGCCTTGGTCAGTTAAGAATTACAAAGTGCAACCATAATACTGCTTTCTTTACTCTGATACTTATAGAGGATTTTCTGGCGTAACACTTTCATGGAATCTGTAATATACATTGAATATGATATTATGCTGTTTCCTGGGTAGAAAGTCATATCTAACACTCGATTTCGTCTACTGTTCTGTAAGAGGCTGGTCAAGCAGTAATACAGTTTGCGAATTACTGTGTCACCGTATTCAAAGATGAAACATTGAGCAAGCATAAGTGGGTAAGAGAGCGTTCGGTTATTGAAGCCATGGACGGGCTAGCAATTTCTCCTTGTGTCTCCATAAAAACAATAGAATACCTTTGTCCAATAGAAAAACTGAAGATTCCCTTATGAAATTATGAAAATTTGATGAAGCCTTAAGGAAAATTTGATGACTCAAAGGCTTCATGCCACTACTCGAGGTCATTTTGAGATTTTGAGATTACAAAACGTTTGTTCTTTGCCTAAAAGGTAAAAGCCTGTATCTTCAAAAAAGTGACCTAGGGAGCCTTCATTATTTACGGCCTTGGGGGCCTGGAGTCGGAAGATTTCATCTGAAACTCCATTCTTTTCGATTAACCCTCTTACCAACCATCATGAATTTGAGTAACCCCCCCTCTGTAACTCAAAAGGTATGACTGACCCCCCCCTTAGAAAAGTTAATACTGATACACGTATTTGTAAAATTTACATAAATACAGAATAGTAAAGACCTTTCAAATCCTGATGTACCCTGCTAGATTATCATCGGTTATCTCATGACGGTTGAAAAAGGTGCAACCATCAAAATGAAATTCAAAGTCACAATAAAATACAGATATAAAAGCTCACGCTATAACCAGTATCCAACCACACAGTATATTTTTTAATATGGATGGGTATCATGACAGGGTGTTCGCTAGGCCATCTGACAGGGCAGAATTTGAAAGTACAGGAGGGGATAACATGAAGGAGACTGAGGAAGAAAGTGTCAGAGGGGGCTGCCCCTATCTTGAATGGAAAATTTTGAGAAATTGATGTGTGCAATGGTGCAGTCTCATGCGATCTGAGAGGTGTTTTTAATGGGTTTTTTTTACTAAGTAAAACTGTTAGAACGCCCCAAGGGGGAAGCAGGAGAGGAGGCTCCCTCTCTGGTATCGAAACTTTTGAGAAATTGGTGTGTGTAATGCTGCAATATCTGATAGGTATTTCAATTTATTTTGTACTCGGTAAAACTTTGAAAGTGACATTGAACACATATTTTAATTACATTTTTTGCAGGGTCGGTGTTAGAGTCACAATATTCAACAACTAAACAATACATTTCGTAAAAAAAACAGTTCGCAGTTTGCCAGAGATTGAAGAAAAGAGACTTTGCAGGAATGGGAAATCTATGACCTTCTTGTGTCATATCTCCAACTGTCAGCTTCTAATGAAAAGCCTGAATATGGTATGGTTATTTTTCAAAATGGTTATTGAGCTGAAGTCAATTAAAATATATGTTTCTGTGATAATAAAGGATGAATTCACAAAAGTTCAGTTTTGTCCTGGATCCTGTAAAAAGTTTGAGGAATTGATGTGTGCAATGGTGTGGTATGTGCATTCTGAGAGGTGTTTTCAATTTGTCTTTAAGAGTAAAATTGTTAGAACAACCTAAGGGGGAGAGCACGGAAGGGGGTGTCTCCCCTCTCGCATCGGATTTTTTAGAAATTGATGTGTGCAAATGATACAATCTAAGAGGTGTTTCAATTTATTTCGCAAAAAATTGAGGAACTCCCCTTCTTCCTCTCACATTTTGAGCAACCCCTCTTAAAGTTTTCAATTTTATAGTGCCCCCCCTCACATTCCTCCGACTCCAGGCTGTAAATAATGACGGCTCCCTAAACAGACTAAAATGTATTTATTGAAGCTTACTGACCTATCAGCTCTTGCCTGCAGAGGTTGTACTCTTTGCATTGGATCACTGCTTCAAGAGACAGGAAGTACGCATCAATCTCCACCAGAATTTCATTCGTTATCATAGTATTCATTGTGAGTGTGTCTAACCAACCACGTTGGTATGCATCCCATAAAGCATCTGCAGCTTCAAGGGATTTGCAGGTCATGAGAAATATTATACTTCCGTGACTGATTTCTGAACCCATCAGGTCTGGATGAAGATCCGTTATTATTGCCATGAGACGTTGAGACATACTTCTCGTGATGATGCTGTTGTAGAAGGCTTTTTCGATCCATTTCATGCGTTTACCTCCTTTGGAATACCATTTTTCACTCTCAGGAACACGCGGAGGGTACCTAGAGAATTTGAAATAAAATTGGCAAAACAGTCAGCAACTTACGTAACCAAGGATTCACACAATCCACAGGAAGGTCTCCACAAGAAAGCAAAATGGGTACCTTATGCCATAGGTGAAACGTCATTGAGTGTATTTGACTACTGAAAAAGTGTGTTATCTGAAAAAACTACAGAATAATCCCAATCATGGAGGTTTGAAATACATTTTCGTTGACAACTTTAAAGATTTGGTGTCTATGATTACGTTTCATAGCCATTTGGTCTATCAAACATCTTTGCAAGAGTAATAGAGTAAAAAAAGAAATAGTATGACAGTGATCTATTAACGGACATTCAAGTTTAAATAAATAACATATCATTAAGCTTTCGATGTTTTAGGTTTAAACTACTTCAACACAAATTAATTTTATTTACGAATACATTTTCCAGAAATTTGATTAAGCATTCTTAAAAAAAAAGACAATTTTGTAGTTTCTATGCTTTTCGTACATACCCTTCTTGCGTTCTGATGTTGCAGATGAATTATCCTGTATAAGACTTCCCTCAGCATCTGGAGTATTTGATTCATGATAAGGTATCAGTTGATGATCTGTGTAGTGTAGAACAGAAAAGCTAGAGAATACACAGTGTACAAACAATCTGTACTTGAACGGAACTCATAGTAATTTTCACTCATGGTATTTATCACTCACAAATATAAACACCTTAGGCCATATCTTTTATATAGCCTGTTGTTTCGAATCTTTCCCGATGAATAATGATATTCAATCCAAGTGTAAGCAAATCCAACAATTAGATCCTCTAAAGTGCCAAATCTCTCGCCTGACAAATATTAATGAATTGCCTGCATAAAGTGGTACAAACTGACACCTACCCGAGTTGGCTGGGTCTCTATAGAACTGTAAATAGGACATGCGTTCATCTTCTTTAACAACGTTTGTAAACATCTTTATCATGTCTTCATATATTTGTGTTGTTTTCGTACGTAAGGCGTCTCTGATTGATTGTGCATTTTCATATATTCCTCATAATGCTGGATACACGTGCGATCCTCTTCACCAAATCGTCATGTGTGGTATGCATATCAACCCCTATGTATCCTTCGTGTAACGGAAGGTACTCTTTAACGTGCATATAAGATGGAGAATTAATCGGGAGTATAATGGGTATACCAAGTGCCATTGCAGAGAGTGATAAGGTAATGCAGTTTCTTGATGAGGGAGAAACAATTACCAACTGAGAGGTTCTGATTTCGTGCGTCATTTGGTAAGATGGGATGGAAAATCTAGAAACCTTATTTTAAGGGCACCATTTGGCTTTAAGCGTTCCGCCACTTTTGATTCTTGCGCATTTGGTATGCCAATAATTTTCCATTTTAGCGTATCTTTATCCATAATATAAATAGATTCTGCTACCTTATAATAGCTTTTACGATCACACTTTCCGCTGCTCAACTTCTCAAGCTCATGTTCTTCGACAAAAGTCAGAACTGTAAAGGTAATTTTTGGATTAACAGTGGGATCAGGTGATTCGAAGAGTGCCTGTGTTGGAATTGGCAGCAAGCGGAAATGTCTAATTACCGGTTTCTTGTACTGATATTCCACTTTGAATTCTTCAAATAAATGACTCCCCACAGAGAATACTGCACTAGCATAGTCCAGTTCTCTTGAAAGCAGACTTCCTAGGGTATCAAATAATGATTTGTCGTACCCAAGGACATTGTGTGGTGTGTCCGGTGAATATGAATTCACAAGGTAGTAAGCTGCGTTTTTGAAAAGGGATTGACACATCTGATAGGCAGGATCTGAAGTTACCAATCGAAATCCAAAAACCATATGTACATTTTCAATATCCAGCAATGTAGGATAGTATTCCGTTGGAGAATACAGCCAGTGGATACCCGGTTGAGTTAAATGTTGCAAGGGTTGTTTTGGTTCAGGACATATCAGTTTGACACCTAATCGTTGAGCATCCTCTTGATTTTCATTTGTTAAAGTCAAAACAGTGCAATACACCGTAACATCGAATGTACGCAGAAGAGAAGCGAGAAGACGCACAGCAGTTGGCATGGCTCCACTTACAGACCATCCATAACTTTTACTCACGATCAGCGCAACTGGTCGACCACCACCATTTCTGTGAGGGAAAAATATTTATTGCCTATGAATATGATTATGACATGCCATTATGTTATGATTACTGCTCCTTTTCCTTTTGACAAGGGAGAAATAATTATGACCAACTTCGATTAGAATTTCCCTAGGTCAAGGGAAACGAAACAGGAAAAATTGAAAGTTGTCATACTAGTAGAATGAATGGTTTGACATATTCAGCAAAACAGCTGATGTAGCTCGACTGTGCGATCATGAGGACACCAATGAAGAAGATTGAAGCAAGCCTACTTTCCAAGGCAGGTGACCAACTGTCCTCCTTACTTCGGGCAAATGGTCACTACGCTCGGGCACATAGTCCCATGTTTGGCTACAATATATTGTCGTCTTTACATCGAGATTATTTAGAGTTTGCATAAAATTTGCCAAGAGGTTTTACCAAATATATGTAAATTACAATAAGCAATGTGATTGGACGAAGCCGGTTTTAAAAATTTACAAGCTAAATCTCTTATCTTTTTGGTGAGGTATTTTGGACACGTTTGACTGAATAAGTGAAATTTAAATATTGCAAAACATTGAATTCATACTGTATTTCAATATCATCTAAACAAGTTGATGTAAGATCCTCTCCTGGGGGGTTACTCCCATAGAAAGGTGAACGTGTATGTGCCGCCCGAATGGGTCACTTTTTCGCGGAATCCCTAAATATGGGTCGACTTTTCATTGGAAAAATCCCTAAACATGGGTCAGAAACACAACGAATGTCCCTACATTTTTTACATTGATTAGAATAACGTATAACATCCTCAAGACCCATCCCTCGGGCCGGCCGCGCCAACCGCGATGCGCGTATGCGGTGATGTGGCGACGCGACTCTCGAGAACCTTCTCTGCAGTGACGTGACCCAGGTTGACCCCACTAAAAGACTGTTACTTAGCAACCAATGTCGTCAGTTCCTGTGCGTCTGATCCTTGGAAGTCATCTGCAATGGCGGCTTTTGGTGTTTAAGGTGTCGCGGGAGGTGCTGCTAGTGGCATTCACATATTTGAGGTTAGAATTCCAGTTTTTTTTCAGAAAATCCCCATAGTTTTAGTTATAATAAACCCCCAGAAATAAACCTCGATCTTTTATTCAAATATTACAAAACAGTACGAAGCTGTGAATGATATCGGAATTTGATTTATTCATATGTTGTCGTCTGCATGGCTTTCTTGGCATGGCTTCCCGTCACACATAGCCGGAAAGGTGAAATGTGCTGTGCCAAGCGAGCTCAGAGGATATACTGTGCAGTTATTGTGATTTTGCATATTCTCAATATGGATTGAGGCTACACAGTAAAAATCCACTTGTTTTTTGATTACTGGTGGAAATGTGGGCTTATATAGCACAGTGGCAATAAAGACATTGCATGCATGATAATTAAGGGACTGGTCAGTTTTTTTGGCCTAGGGGGCGGGGAGCCGTTGGATTTCCGGGGGCACCCTGTTTTTGATTTGGTGATAGGGTCACCATGTTTTTGAAATGCCAAATAGGGGTCAGTGTGTTTTTGGATTTTGACACGGCCTCATAATTGCGTAAAATGCATCGCGTCAGCCACAAATTTCATCATTCAGTTGCATTTTTCGGCACGCCCTTCGGGCGCGTAACTTTAATAATCAGACATAATTTTCAGCACACCCAACTTAAATATATCAGACATACATATATCAGAGATATATCATATCTGTATGTTCAATATTTTCAGTGGGCTCTTTGAGCGCATTACTTAATTAATATATCAGACGTTTTTCAGCACGCCCTTCCAGCTCATGACTTAAATATATAAGACATATATATCAGAAATATCAGGCGCCTTCGGGCGCCGTACTTTAATAAATCAGAGATATATGTCAGAGATATCTTGATGTTTGCTAAGTGAAAGTGTACCATTATGAAATCTGCAGTTCATATGAAAAGCATGACAAATTCCTGATACTTTTCTGTTTTCGCTATGAGAATTCAGTATGAGAAAGCAACATGCATAAATATATCACAATATATATTTGATACAGTGACATATTTTAGAAATAGAAAAATGACAAGATATTTTTCGTTGTCATTGATGCAACTATATTTCTTTGTGTATAGGTTTTCTGTAAATAGATGCTTTTTTTATAACTACAATATCAGTTCACAAAAGGCAGTTTTTGTCATTATTAGCTGTGCTTTTATAGTTTCAATGTTAAAAGAAAAGGTCCTCTCAGACACTGCACACATCAGATTTGGCTAAAATAGCTCTCTATGGCTTCTCAGGAGATTTAATTGGATGGCTAGCAAGTCTTAGCATCTATCAAAGTTTTTGATTTACTTCTTTTTCCTCTTTGGTATTAATGATTGACATCCATTTCTGTACAACAGTTCAGGACATCTGATTAAGTATGTGTGAAATACATTCAATGCTCATTTAAAATACTGTATTCAAACTTAAAAATTGACACTTTGAAATTCCTATCTTACAACTGATATGTCAACAATTTCATTAAAACACAGAATGACTGTTGTCCTTAGAAGCCGGGTGCCGGGTAAATAAGCCGCCTGTTTTGCGTTTTTTCGGCTACTTTTAACGTAATTCGATTATTTTTATACACCTATTATTTCGGGATCGCACTGCTAGGTGTTAGACGGCACACGTACGATTAGCAGTTTCGCGACCCCTTTCCCCACTAGGAACTGCACAAACATAAAACAGTTTCTAAATACCCATTTGTGGCTTTTTGAGCCGATCTTTTACTTGTTAAATAGTGTGATGGGCTGATGGACAACTATGGTGTTGTCTTGATCGAGCAGCGTGATTGGTTTGGTTAGTGTGAAGATCATCTTAGGTCATTTTTAACGATGGCGCCAAAAAGAAATGTGACGTCGGCCACTGGCACCTTTCTGATTAAATATTTTTTCCAGAAGAAAGCCCGTTCAAAGGTATACTTGATTCCAACGATACATTTGGTTTATGTATGAAAAACTTCAATTTCGCTGAATTTGTGAGAGAAAAGCACCGAAAAGATGTAATTTTGATCGACGATTCGAAGTTCCCGAGACTGGCAAGCTAGTTTTCCGCCGCCGCGCTGGCTGCTAACGTCACTACGAGTATGATAATCTTCTCAACAAGTTATTCTCAGAGCAATACCGATGCATTTCCTAGATTTTTAAAAAATGAGGTCGAATTGAAATTTGTTTTAGAAACAACTGTTTATTTGAATGGGTATTTCATTTCCATTGATTATTTTTACATACTAGAATCCACGGTCACAGGCATATGTGTTGCCGATCGTTAATTACACAGTTGTGTTTCCGACCGTTTTACGCTGTTCTCTCTGACAGCCTCTGATACGCTATACGTGTCTGCGTGTATACGCACTGTTAAAGTTAAGGGTATATGTCATTTTTATATAATAAGGTTCATGTATAGAGTATGTTACTAAAGGACCACGTGAAAAGATCGATGTCGGATAAAAATCTGAATTCTTTGAAAAGTTTTTCATCCGACAAAAACAACATTCTGGTTTGATTTGGTTGAGAAATCTTAAAAAATGATGATGTAATTACGTATTTTGCCCCCTACACTGCCGTAATTGCAACTGGAAAACTTCTTTTTCTTCTAGTTGTCTGAAATAGTTTATATCGGTGCGTGTGTTTACATTACAGTGAATTCTATAACCGATTTTTTGAAAAGTAAATGCGTTTTTCATTAGAATACTGTCATTATTTTTAATTTTCCATCCTGATTGTGTGTTAAGTATAATTGGAATTATCACAGTAAAGAAATAATAGGAACATCTGATAAATATCATCATGAAGTTTGAAAGAATTATTATCCCACTTCCCTATTTGACGTGGTCCCTAAGTTAATTAACTCTTTTCTGATTGAATTGAATATCATTTTTTTAAATCATCATGAAAACAGTTGTATACGTCGGCCAGATGGTGAATACTTACTAGTATCAATTTCAAGTCCCAGTATTTGTAACTTTTAACAATTTTTTTCATATTTTTGATTAAAATGACATCCTCAGTATGTGAAAGTAGACCATAATTAATACTGAATCGCATGGTTTGTATGCCCAGCCCGCCTCACAAACGGGTACGAATAACAGTAAAAGGAGTGAAAAATGACTTCTTGTCCGGACCAGAAGTCGCTTTGTTGACACACGAAACGAAACGTAATCACACTAACGCGCATGCTCAACCACATCTACGCAAGTTTTACTAAATGGCGTCCATAGAAACCTACGTTCTTCGAAAAAGTGTGGTCTACCGAAATTGGAGACTCAGCTAAAAACGCGCGAAAGTTGGGCGAATTACCGGAAAGATATATATATGTAAGTGTTTACAGATTGTTCCGACTATAATGAGCCGTGCAAACAAATGTCACGAACAGCTAAACTAACAATAGTCGGCTGCATTTATGAAAAAAAAAGACCTTACCCCAAAAAAATTGCTACAAAAGGTTTCTCAACGGATTTTGATAGAGTCAAATGTGCTTAATAACATAGTAAAAGTCTACCAAAATCTGACCACCGGAAACGCGTCATTTTCAAGATGGCGTCCAAGATGGCCGCCATATACTTAAAATGGCCATAACTATACCAAAAAAAATTTGCTACAAAGGTTTCTCAACGGTTTTTGATAGAGTCAAATGTGCTTAATAAAATAGTAAAAGTCTACCAAAATCTGACCACCGGAAACGCGTCATTTTCAAGATGGCGTCCAAGATGGCCGCCATATACTTAAAATGGCCATAACTACTTAAATATTAAACCTAGACTAGTGATGTCTGTGTCTACCACCATGTTTTAGTGGTTTAGGAATCCAACTATCATATCTAGATTATAGGCAAGTGGTCATAAGTCCCATAATTTGCATATTTGTACATGTATTAAAAATAATCACTGTCACATTCTTCGTCCAGAACATGTTGCTCATGTGGATTTTCACAATTTCCGAGGTTAGGTAGTAAAGGGAAAGCAACTCCACACATCGTTCATATTTGGGTTGTTTGCGTTTTGTGTATGAAATTGTGTATAATATAAGTGTATGTCATGTTTGGCTGTTTTAAGAAAAGTGTTGCTTAGCCATGGTGAGACGTATCCGTAATCTACGTGTCTTGATGTTACTCCACACTGGAGTGGAGAGACAAGTGTGACACTGCGATCCGTTGGCGCTGCATTTCGAAAACAGAGTTTTCTTCATCAGTCGCTTGAGATTCATTCTTGATTGGTGAGACGTGTTGAATGGTTGATTGTTTTTATTTGGTAGTATATTGTTCCACTTACATTTGGTGTTCAAGTAGGGAAGCTAGAATGTCTACTGGTTGGTCTTGTTGTGTTTGTGTAGGTTCGTGTGAACCTGAGTTCGAGCTGTCGTCGCTTTTGTGAAGTCTGGCACTTATAAGTGTATTGCCTATATTTCTGTTGCTTCTATATGCGATTATTGGTTGATTTTGGAACAGTTTTTATTTAGTGTTTCGTCTTTTTCAAGTTCATTTCAGTTTTCTGTCAAGGCTTGCTTGATTTTGTCATTTCGATGTTACGGGCTATATGTTGTTATGAAGACTACTGTACAAAATACATGATAGCTCTGCTAAAAATAATCTTTAAAAACAACACATTTGAATTAAACGATGAATTCTACCGGCAAATATGGGATGCTCTATGGGGTCTCCCTAGTCGCTGGAAATAGCAGATATTACATTTCACGAGACAGAAATGAGAATAATACAGAAACACAAACAACAAATGCCGACCTGGCTGAGGTTCAGGGACGATGTTTTCGTGATTTTCATCGGAACACAACACGAACTCAATGAATTCATATCAAACATCAACAAAATGCATCCTATTTTCAAATTTTCGTTTGAAAGCTCCTCTCAAGAAATCACATATTTAGACCTGACTATCTACAAAGGTCGTCGATATAACAAAAAGAATATTCCCAACACCAAGACACACTAAAACCAACAGATACATTCCAGTTCTTACAAAGAAACTCATGCCATCCAGCAGCAACATTCAAAGGTCTGATCAAAGGTGAAACATTATGATACATCAGAACATGCAACAACGAAACCGATTTTACAGAGAAAGTCACACAATTTAGTGAAAAATTACAAGACCGACAATATAAAAATACCGCAATTATACAGTGTCCATCACATTTGATCTGAATTGGTACATACCAGTATGGGTACCAAAGATCAACAATAAATGTTGTTTCTATCAGTGCAGGAAAATTCCAAGTTGATGTTATGACAATGATTTCTGCACAGTACAGCCAGAAAAAACAACAAGAAATATATAAACCAGAAAAACAAGAATGACAAAAGTAAATAACGTCTGAAACTTTAGGTACTGGAGGTCAACTTTAGCAACATGCATAGCAAAAAACAGCTAGTCCCTCTTAGTTTGAGCAGGTCTGTTAATATGTAACAGTTCAAAAACAATGACAGGAAATGACTCAAGGTCAGTGGAGTAGCCTGTTTCAGTCACTGGCATGCCACCACTCCTACATATTGCAGGATTTCCTTTTTCTTACCTCATTTGCACATTTTGACGTCCATTGAAGAACGTCACGTCTCAGCCCCTGCATCTACCCTGTACACCAAATACTGAGATGATAGCTTTGGCGGTAAGGGAGCTTTTGCGTGTGACGGACATACATCCGCACTAACATACCCACATACATACATAGAGACACACAGACGCCACCGACTCACCATAAAAGCTGTTTTTGTTATTTATGTACATACCAAATATGAGCTAAAAATGAAATAGAACGCATTATCAGAGAAACAGATCATAAAAGCAGAAAAAAACAGCTTGAACAACAAAAAAGAAAGAAAGAACGCCACCAACAATACAGTAGTCTTCATAACAACATATAGCCCGTAACATCGAAATGACAAAAATCAAGCAAGCCTTGACAGAAAACTGAAATGAACTTGAAAAAGACGAAACACTAAATAAAAAATACCGTCAATGACGCTGTACCTTCTCTAATGTGTGGCCAGGTCAGGTAATTGGTTGTTGGCATGGAGTTGTTGGTAAATAGTTGATGATGTAGGGGCATGAGGTGGGATATGGACCCAAAGAACCCAAAAGATGATTAAATACATCAATCAAAAAAATTCTAAGCTACAGTATAAACTGCCTAAAGATAGTTCAAAGTGTAAAAAGTTAAACAATTCAGAAATAAGAATTAACAGTCCAAAATAGTAATGACGCACTTCCTTACTGACCTGAGTGCATGTGAAATACACAACCTGGCATCTGTAAATTAAATGTATACCAAGTGATCATTTCCAGTCACTTTTAACTGTTTTTAATGGATTTTCCAAAGAGTCCTGTGGAAATGATGAAAAACGCTTATCTGGTCTTGTGTTTGTATAACCTCATGGCTGATAATTGTCATAGTATTGAAAAAAAATTGAAAGTGAAGAAATTACTGTTTTTAATAGGCATATTTTCCTTGAAATACATGACCGTGTAAAGAATATATGCTAAAAGTGTTTAAGAGTAAATTTCTTTTCAAAAATAATTTAATTTGTGACCAAAGGATTTTTATTCTTTGAGTTTACAAATTCAAACATTGCAATTTGTTCAATCATCTTGTGCAGTGCAAATTTATAGAATGACTGAAAAACAAAAAAAATTGGCAGAATTACAGTCTTTGTGATGTAAAATTATGGGTTGACATCACGATAACTGTTAATCTGTTTGAAGTACTAATATACTATAAGAAAAATTCATGCAGAAACGGTAAAATATATTGTCAGCAATGTAGTGTTAATTTTGACTTTACATCAAAATATGCCTTTGCTGGATACCAAATATATAGAGCGAAATATCAGCCATGTTCAGCAAAATCCACACAACAGCATTGATCCTTTTCTAATTTGGTTTGATTTGCTTATATGACAGTCAGTACAATACGGAACTTGAACACAACACAGTGAATAAGTATGCTGTAAATGAAATGGTGTGGCTGCATCCACATGCAGCAATAGGAGAGCCTTTGTCCCATCCCTGAAAAAATAGTTTGGTCTTATATTTATAATGTTAATAATTTCTGTATTTGTTAAAATGTGCGCATCTCAAAAACTTTTGATCATAAACATTTTCATTGTTTTTTATAGCTGACCAATCAGTTAACCTGTTTATTTTGAATATTTGCGCATTTTTCCTCAGTATTTGACATTTTCTGAATACCTTCTTATTCAGTTTGTCATTTTCTAAAAGTTTAAATGCTCCATTGTGTGGTCAAGCTTTCCACAAGCATCCAATGTGGTACTTCATATAGGAGGGTCTGCCTCTAGAGGGCGGGCATCATGAACACTCCTGTGTTTGTTGGTTAATTCCTCCACGTAAACTTCTGATTGTACTGTAAACATTGAACATGGCCGACGTCCGATTTTCCTGTCTAAAACTTTCACTCATTTCGTTCATATGACTCTGAAACTCCAGGAAACGATTGGGAAGAAAGGGTTATCTTGAAATATTGAGGTACTCGCCGATATTTTGCAAAATTAAATGAGAAAAAATGCAAGGAAAATGCCGACAGGCTTACACAATGACAGTTTTCAGACTCGGAGGCATATGATCATCTCTGCAGATTATGCAACAGGCCCAGATCACGTGAGGCCATGAGGGGATATCCACGCAACTCAGTACCAAACACTAGCGCTCACAGAGTGAGCAAACACAAAGTGAGTACCCCTAACGTCAGCTCAGTAGTCTGTAATAGATTGTGGTCAACTAAGAAACCTTGGAGAAAGGCTTAACACTGTGGCTATGCCGCTAAGTCCCTTTTGATTTTTGTCATAGCTCAAAATCGTTCTCCCACACCTCAACCTGAGCCATGAACACCCCCACCAGTTTATGATATGACCCATCACAATGGCATGACGTCAACGGATCTTGACAGACGGAAGTCTTGACAGACGGAAGTTCTTGACAGCAGCATATTGGTTTTCAACTCTAATACCTTCTCTGTCTATAAATAGACACGAGAAGGTAAAAACTGTTCCAAAATCAACCAATAATCGCATATAGAAGGAACAGAAATATAGGCAATACACTTATAAGTGCCAGACTTCACAAAAGCGACGACAGCTCGAACTCAGGTTCACACGAACCTACACAAACACAACAAGACCAACCAGTAGACATTCTAGCTTCCCTACTTGAACACCAAATGTAAGTGGAACAATATACTACCAAATAAAAACAATCAACCATTCAACACGTCTCACCAATCAAGAATGAATTTCAAGCGACTGATGAAGAAAACTCTGTTTTCGAAATGCAGCGCCAACGGATCGCAGTGTCACACTTGTCTCTCCACTCCAGTGTGGAGTAACATCAAGACACGTAGATTACGGATACGTCTCACCATGGCTAAGCAACACTTTTCTTAAAACAGCCAAACATGACATACACTTATATTATACACAATTTCATACACAAAACGCAAACACCCAAAATATGAACGATGTGTGGAGTTGCTCTCCCTTTACTACCTAACCTCGGAAATTGTGAAATCCACATGAGCAACATGTTCCGGATGAAGAATGTGACAGCGATTATTTTTAATACATGTACAAATATGCAAATTATGGGACTTATGACCACTTGCCTATAATCTAGATATGATAGTTGGATTCCTAAACCACTAAAACATGGTGGTAGACACAGACATCACTAGTCTAGGTTTAATATTTAAGTAGTTATGGCCATTTTAAGTATATGGCGGCCATCTTGGACGCCATCTTGAAAATGACGCGTTTCCGGTGGTCAGATTTTGGTAGACTTTTACTATGTTATTAAGCACATTTGACTCTATCAAAAACCGTTGAGAAACCTTTTGTAGCAATTTTTTTTGGTATAGTTATGGCCATTTTAAGTATATGGCGGCCATCTTGGACGCCATCTTGAAAATGACGCGTTTCCGGTGGTCAGATTTTGGTAGACTTTTACTATGTTATTAAGCACATTTGACTCTATCAAAAACCGTTGAGAAACCTTTTGTAGCAATTTTTTTTTGGTATAGTTATGGCCATTTTAAGTATATGGCGGCCATCTTGGACGCCATCTTGAAAATGACGCGTTTCCGGTGGTCAGATTTTGGTAGACTTTTAATATGTTATTAAGCACATTTGACTCTATCAAAAACCGTTGAGAAACCTTTTGTAGCAATTTTTTTAGGGTCAAACCATATTTTCAGCCGACTAGACAAAGAAATAACATTTTGAGTACCCCTTATAGCTTTCAATTTTTGAATGACCCCCGGCTCGAAAATACTGACGGTTCCCTTACTTGCTGCCAAACGCCATCGCGTTCACTGCATTCGTTGCTTCGATTTTGCAATCACGTTGCCGCTAAAGCAACAATCAGCTGAAATTTATTACTTCAAGTTACTCAATTTTGATAGTTATTTGCCTACACAAGTGAGCTAAGTGTATTCAGTGTCGTCTTGATTTTACATCGGTACCGGGAGCAGGGTGCGCATCGGTGCACTGCCGACTGCAGTTTGAATAATCCGTATATAACGCACACTGTACCAGAATAGAATGTCAGCCTCCTCTCCCAAAGTTCTGTATCCTCTGAAACACAGTAGCAGAACGTATTTGAACAGAGAAGAACAAAATAAAATCATTCGCAGGTCATTCAGCCAGCGACCATGGGCGATTGCCCGGGCAATGTGGCGTGGTATGGCATGGCCCCAGGAACGGTTGCAAGCTCGATGATGTCATCAATATCGGCGTTCTCGGTCACGTGCACAGCGTACAAGTTGGCAACAAACCCGCGCGGCAATCCCACTCGATCGGGCAATATTTAGCGTTAGTATGTCACTACAGGAGCACAAATTTGCCGTATTTCTTCACTGAACAACAATTCACGATGGATGTAGGTGAATAACATATAATTTCGAACATAAAAATGTTAAAAGTTACAAATACTGGGGCTTTAACGTAGATTGTACTTATCATATATTCTTTCTGATTATAATTTTAACATTTTTAGTGAGTTCGGGGTTATACTTACTAGTAATGAAGAATGGGAAATGAGCAATGAAATGAGCGGACTGCATTGTGACTTTACTGCAAATGAAACCATAAGTACCGGTATGTCATAAATAATACAAACAAAACAAAATCATGTTTGTTTGTTTGTTTTGTTGTATGTGAGCCACGTCTAAGACACACAATAAAAGTACTGTTTCAGTCTAAGCTAAATGGTCAATGAATTAGCCAAATGTCACCTCAGATGCCACCAAAGAACACCATTTCCACTCCAAAATTTCATTTTTCGCCCCCCTCTTGCGCTCTCCCCCCTCGGCCGCTTCGCCCCCTCGCAGTCAACCCGTCTACTTTCTTAAATTACCTGGCTACTTTTAAATATAAGGACAACATTGTCTGAGTGTAAGTTACATGAACCTCTGAAGGTGAGCACATATGTAAGTTTTAACCAGATAAATGATTAAGTGGTGCCACACCAAAATGTGGCGACCGCATGTGAATTTTCAAACAGACAGTGAAACCAGTGCATAAACCTATAAGAATTTTTACAGACGAACATGATTCCATCCAATAGATCTCACGGGACTGAATATACTTCACTGAGACAAGGTATTCTCTGTTTTCATTGTAATATGTAACGTATTGGAAAGTTGCGGGAAATTTAAGATAAACTTAAACTGTGTAAAAATTCCTGGCTGTTTTGTAACAAATTATTGTTTCAGGACAGTGTAAGGTAATATCACTTTATTGGTAGAAATAAAATAATATCTGAAATTATTGGAAATAT
Organism: Ptychodera flava; assembly: GCF_041260155.1. NCBI lineage: Eukaryota > Metazoa > Hemichordata > Enteropneusta > Ptychoderidae > Ptychodera > Ptychodera flava. The sequence goes on from NW_027248280.1 coordinate 4,396,608, forward strand.
TTGAACTTAACAAATTCAATGACATTGCAGCTCACGGGCCTGTAATACTTTTGTTTGCTAGTATTCTACTTGACAACTAGTCGGTTTATTTTGATTTTTGCTCGCTGCATTATTCCCTAGCTATGGGTCTGATTTTGACAAAAAGTCCCTAACAATTTTTGACAATACACATGGGTAGATGCTTTAAACTTGGGCCGCACACCACCGTATGAAAATATTTAGAGTACCCCCGGGATCCTCATCAGGCATATCAATGCGATTTGCACTCATAGGACAAAGAATTTCCGAGTTTTGAGAAAATAGAATCACAGCGCAAGTTTGACTTAACAATTACAAGCAAGCTGTGTCGTAGACGATTTCTGACAAATCGTATACAAATATTGGCAACAATTCACATTTTGAAATCTACTCATTACTTAAAATTATCTAGGTAAGGAAGGTCATCCTAAGGCAACTGCATAAAAGACATGAAGACGCTGTTACAAACAATATCAGACACTACGTTTAGAAAGAATGCTAAATTTTTGGAAGGTTTCAGCCGTGAGCAACTTTGCCTGAAAGTGTTGACATATTCACAGTATTTTGTATTTACTCAAGATATGAATTGAAAATGCTCATATTATTGTATATGTTGCTGATTTATATAAATTGACACTTTTGTCTAATCTTATTGGCATCACTTTTTGTGGCCCTTTGGAAATGTGAGCACAAAAAAGGTAGCATAGTCTTGAAAACCGTATAATTGGTTTTTATTCGATCTGTAAACAGTAACATTCAAGTATACAACCAGTAAGTTTCCATTTGAACAAACAGGTACAACTCAGCATAACATAGGCCTAACCATGAGAAGCCATACAAACGCTCTCGTATACGAGGCGCCAAATGTAAAAAAATTAATTTACACAATCAAGCTTTTTTTAGAGATAGAAAAGGTGGAAAATGTATATAGAGAGAGGAATTTTATATATATATATATATATATATATATATATATATATATATATATATATATATATATATATATATATAGTGTGTGTGTGTGTGTGTGTGTGTGTGTGTGTGCGTGTGTATACACACACATAAAGATACATTGCCCCACACATATGTTTGCGTATGCATACATATACATACATACATATAGAAAAAAATACGCGCACGCATATAGCGTATTCATTCATACATGTAGAATACATACATACACACATACATACATACATACATACATACATACATACATACATACATACATACATACATACATACATACATACATACATACATACATACATAGACTATAGAGCCTGGACAAGGGTCGAAATTTACATCGAGCCTCACCGCGAAAAATTTTATATACATAGGACCTCGTTCTGACTTACTGATACAGCTGGACCTCGTTCTGACTTACTGATAGAGCTGCAAAATTTTATATACATAGAACCTCGTTCTGACTTACTGATACAGCTGGACCTCGTTCTGACTTACTGATAGAGCTGCAAAATTTTATATACATAGAACCTCGTTCTGACTTACTGATACAGCTGGACCTCGTTCTGACTTACTGATAGAGCTGCAAAATTTTATATACATAGAACCTCGTTCTGAATACTCAGACTCGATGGGGAAATTTTACATACAGCTAGCTGGGAAGTTTTATACACAGACTCGATGGGGAAATTTTACATACAGCTAGCTGGGAAGTTTTATACACAGACTCGATGGGGAAATTTTACATACAGCTAGCTGGGAAGTTTTATACACAGACTCGATGGGGAAATTTTACATACAGCTAGCTGGGAAGTTTTATACACAGACTCGATGGGGAAATTTTACATACAGCTAGCTGGGAAGTTTTATACACAGACTCGATAAGAAAATTTTACATACAGCTAGCTGGGAAGTTTTATACACAGACTCGATGGGAAACTTTTACATACAGACTCGTCTTGGATTAAGTGTAATACCTAGTGATGCTTGTGCTCAGAAAGCGTGATTGAACTCGGTAGGCCTCTCGCGCCGCGCTGGGAAAACACAGTATCGTCCGCAGGGCCATGGAGCTAAGAAGGTACCATGGCAGGGCTGAGAATGACCCAGCCCCAGGCTAGGTGCAATTATTGTAGCCCATATGCCGTGCGCTGGCTTTTCTGACCTGTTTTCTTTGCAGTGCTGGCCTGTAGCGGCTGCTGCTTCACAGCAACACGTTAGGAAAAGACCGCGCACAGCCCGGCCGTGAGCTGCCTTTTTTGTGGCTAGACCCTGGCAAGACTAAAGCTAATACACGCATAGTGCTAGCGCTTATGCTATTCAAGTGCATTTGAATTTTCCGGTTTATTTTGTGCTAGCGACAACAATGACCGTGGTATTGCTATCAGGTGAGATCACCACTGATCTGGGCTGCTCGTAGCCTAGCCCTGTGTACATGTCTGTGTGTTCCCGGCGTTATACGGCTGTGGTGGAGGCCGTATAACGCCGGGAACACACAGACCTGTACGCAGGGCTACTCGTCAACCATACAACGGCGTCATCCATACAACTATCGTTCACTGAGACCGCTGCAGTCCGTCAGCTGTGCAACGAACTTTCGCGGTCTACACAGTTACGAGAATAAAGACAAAAAATTAATACTGAAATCTTGGTGCGAATAAACCCATGCACAATGATGGATGAAGATAAATTTGAGTAAAAAGACAGCAATTCTTGGTCTTGGACTTTCCTCGGGTCATTTGACACAAGGAGCATGGAGGTACACGCGAGCATGTAGCTAAGGGACTGGTCAGTTGCTTCAGCCAGGGGGGGCGGTGGATTCATGGGGTCACCCTGTTTTTGACGTTGGTGATGGGGGTGGTCACCATGTTTTTGAAATGCCCAATAGGGGGGGTCAGTGTGTTTTTCAAGTTCAACAAGGGCTCATACTTGCATAAAATGCATTGTGCCAGCCACAAATTCCAGCATTGAGTTTCATTTTTCGGCGCGCCCTTGGGCGCATTTCTTTAAAATATCAAACATATTTTTCAGCATGCCCTTCATATGAAAAGCATGGCAAGTTCCTGATACTTTTCTGTTTTCTCTATGAGAATTTAGTATAAGAAAGAAACATGCACTAATATTTCAATCACATTTTCCTTACAATAGTTCTGGACATCTGCTTATGCATAAAGAGAGTTGGAATACATACAGCTCGTTCAAAATACTGTACTCAAGCTTTAGAATTGACACTTTTAAGTTCCTAACTTATAACTGACATGACACCAATTTCATTAAAACACAGAATGACAGATTGTTGAAAAATACCCCTAAAAATTATATATATATATATATATATATATATATATATATATATATATATATATATATATATATATATATATATATATATACTGAATTATTCAATTTATATTCCACCTTTTGTTTTACCTTTGTTTCACACAGGTGGGGTGGTCACCCTGTTTTGAAAAGTTGGAATGTTGGGTCACCCTGTTTTCGAAAGTTGGGATGGGTGGGGGGGGGGGGGTTCAGCTACTTTTTGAACGTCGGCAAAAATAATCCAACGCCCCCCTAGGCCAAAGAAACTGACCAGTCCCTAATACAACGGTTGTGTTTACGAGAATTAGAAAAGATCAGACACTCAAAACAGCAGTAAATCAGCGACGCTCAACCGACAGAGTATATGAGATTCATGGAAGACGGCATGGTGGTCGCAAGAGATCTCTTTCTACCTCCATGCCATGTTCAATGAATCTCATATACTCTATCGGCTGAGCGTCGCTGATTGACTGGTGAATTGGAATGTCTGATCATTTCTAATTCTCGTAAACACACCCAAGCACCCTGCTCTGTGTACCGCCATTCTCCTTGCGTCGAATGCCCCGAGAAAGCCCAAGACCAAGAATTGCTGTCTTGTTACACAAATTTGCCTTCATCCATCATAGTGCATGGGTTTATTGCACCAAAATTTCCAAATAAAATTTTTGTCTTTATTCTCTTCACTCTGTAGACCGCAAAAGTAGGTTGCACAGCCGACTGCAGTGACCTGCACGCAGTGAACGAGCACTGTGTGGTCGACGCCTAGCGCATGTCCTTTCTTCTACGAACAGCCTAGCTGCAATAATTGTAGCCCTTGGTTGATGGGGATTGGGCTTCTGTCGTGCGGCTCGCGCCTTGCCCCAACCAGGGCTACAATTTCTCCCAATACCTGCTCGTGTAAAAGCTGCAGTGCGGATCTACACTGCATGGTCCAGGCACACACGGGGCCGCATTATCAGAGAATCTCCCCTTACCGTGTGCAAATTTCACCATAATCCTGCTCCCAGATAATGTTGGAGCCCTTGTAGGCCTAACTCCTATCGATGGTCAACTTTACTCCTTGCGGCTGAAAAATGACAGTTTAATGACTCAGGCGCGAAGTCAATTCGAACCTGACCGCCGTCGTTGAACTCTGTACCCAGCCGACTTGTACCATTACATTTTAGGGGTGGCCGACAGGTGTGAGGGACTAATGAAAACGGTAGCACTAGCAGTAGCGCGCTAGTGGCAGTAGTTGTTATTTTAACGTTATCTTTTCGAAGGATTGTAAAAAGGTCATAGGACCGTTTGCTCCTTTTCAATTACTGCAAGAATACAACTATCGCTGAAAGCAAAGAGAGACCAGTGGCCATTGAAGAACTTGCCATCTTTATTTCTGAAGAAGTGAAAGAGATATTCACGCCATGCAAAGTCTGTCGTCTGGTCTTTGTCATTTTATACAGATGCTCTGACAACAAGAGGACACCGCAATATAATTATAAGATATCCAATCGATATTTACGGCTACTATACTATACGATATAGATCTCTAAGGCTGTAAAATCTTCGATATATATCGGATATTTACCCGCCTAATTAACAAACTCCAGTATCATCTAGTAGCGAAGTTCGAGCCAGACTAGCGATTGGCCAGAGCTGTAAAGTGGTGAAATGTCTGACATATATTCGCGACTCTTTTTAATCTTGAAGCTTATAGTGGTACAATTTCCGACTGTTTCAAATGTGCTGAAATAGTTCCGATTCATAAGGGAGGCTCTAAGAGTGATGTTAACAACTATAGGCCTATCTCCCTCCTACCAGTTCTCCTACCTAAAATACTAGAAAAACATGTTTATATTAGTTTTTACAGTTTTATGCATTTAATCTTTTTGTCACAACTCACAATCATCAGACAACGTTAACATCACTCTTGTCACATTGCTTTAGTCAAGTTAACTGACCAGGGTCTATACTTTTACAGAATATGGATGAAGATTTACGTGAAGATTTTTTCATCGTTGATCATAACATTTTGCTGAGCGAACTTTCTGTGTACAGGTTTTCTGATTTGTCACTGAAGTGGTTTCGATCATACCTTACAGGAAGAAGTCAATGTTAGTTTTAGGTGTACACGCTCATGTTTTGTCGATTGGTGTGGTGTATCTCAGGAGTCCATTTTTGGTCCACTTCTGGTTTTGATCATGTTATGTATGTCATTTTAGCCCCACCCTCATCATGACATGAGTTAATTAGTCTGGAACATTCTCAACTTTGTGTAGAAATGGGAAGCTTAGATACTACTACTACTACTGTGACGACTACTACTACTACTACTACTACTACTACTACTAATAATAATAATAATAATAATAATAATAATAATAATAATAATAATAAAGGGACAAGTCTTCGTTGCGGTGCTTCAAATCTTATTAGATTTATTCAAAAACTGTTGAGCTCAATATCAAAGCAGGTATGTAAAACATGCTGATTACAAGGAATTGTTACCAAGAGAAAGATGTATCCATGAAAAAGCACAGACGTGAAAATGATGTAAAGAAATCCTCATACAACCCGGCCTACTACGTCATAAAGATGTATGTTGACAGACAAGAAAATGCCGAAATTTTAAACTGATAAACACTGCATTATTGAAGTAGTCATGAACAAACGGATGGAGGAAGTCCATCTGATTAAAATCAAAGGTAGAGTACGGCGACGTCTTCTTATGCGTACGCGGTATTCTCTCGCTGTCGCCTCTCACTACGCGACAGCGAGAGAATACCGCGTACGCATAAGAAGACGTCGCTGTACTCTACATCTGATTTTAATCAGATTGGAGGAAGTCGTTCCTATATTGACCCTATTTCCATACTGAATTCATCATGCACACTGTAAAGTTCACTATGGTTCGAAGCGAGACTACATAAATGTCCTGTGAGAAAATTAACCTGGAATGTAATCCGCGTTTGTGTAATGAGTTTATTAAGATAAAAAATGTTACGACCGTACAAAAACAGTAAAATACCTACGTGTAGTATACAAATAGCAAAGTATTTGGCAAAGTATAAGTATAGTTAAACTATAAATAAATATCGGCAATTTCACAGACCCGGCGTGCCGTGGCACAAGGCTAGTCATTGTAGTATCATCTAGAGTCCGGAAATCGCCGATAAATATTTGGTAAGTATAGGCGATTTCACAGACGCAGCGTGCTGAGGCACAAGGCAAGTCATTTTGTCCAGTGTCGATCGGCGATTTCACAGTAATCCCGAAATCGTCGATACCCGTAAGCATGCTCATTCAGCTCCCTCACACCTGTCGGCCACCCCTAAAATGTAATGGTACAAGTCGGCTGGGTACAGAGTTCAACGACGGCGGTCAGGTTCGAATTGACTTCGCGCCTGAGTCATTAAACTGTCATTTTTCAGCCGCAAGGAGTAAAGTTGACCATCGATAGGAGTTACAAGGGCTCTAACATTATCTGGGAGCAGGATTATGGTGAAATTTGCACACGGTAAGGGGAGATTCTCTGATAATGCGGCCCCGTGTGTGCCTGGACCATGCAGTGTAGATCCGCACTGCAGCTTTTACACGAGCAGGTATTGGGAGAAATTGTAGCCCTGGTTGGGGCAAGGCGCGAGCCGCACGACAGAAGCCCAATCCCCATCAACCAAGGGCTACAATATTGCAGCTACGAACAGCCCAGATCAGTGGTGATCTCTCGTGGCTAATTGTACACAGAGAAATAGCGAAATGACGAAATCACGATTTTTTCAAATTGCACAATGAAGAAATAAAGATACTACACATACAGAAATTACCTGCCACCTAGAGTATGCTGTATAATCGATGTTAAGCCGAAATACCCAGGTTCACACTGCAATCTGCGCGGTGGATTCCAAAACCCATGTGTATGCCGTACAGGTTCGAAATTGACAAGAAAATCTGCTGAGTTTTATCTGAACAAAGTCAAATTCTGTGAATCTGCACGTGTTTTGATTCTCAACATCGAAGTTAAGCACCGAAAGACGATAAATTCGGCGAAATCGCGCGATCGCGAACCCGGAAGTTGACAGTGCACAAAACACGTATACCTCGAGGCTTAGGGACAGACAATTAGATTTGGGGAGGGGGTGGTCAAGAACGGATTGTGTAAAAAAAATTGTACAACTGAAAATTTCAAATTTTGGTTTTTTTTAAAAAGGTGTGCAAATCATTTTTCTGAGTCTTGCAGATTTATTTTACTCAATTGTAATGTAGCGTGAAGATATTTCCCCAAAAGTTTCTGTTCTGAATTTTTTTTTTTTTTTTTTGGGGGGGGGGGGATTTTGTTTGCTGTTTCTGGTTTGATTCCCTAAACCATGAAGAAATTCATAATTATTTAGCTCAGAGATATAACCTATTTATGAGTATAATCCGAGGTCCGGACTAGAATACATTTATCAACAATAACAATGGTCATTTCACATATGCAGGCTGTGTTGGCAAGCAGGCTGCCGGGCATTGGTCACGATGATAGGATTTTAGTAAAATTCCATAGTTGATACATTGAAACAGAGTAGTGAAAAAGTTACAGCTAATGTCCCTTCAATTCGTTAGAGTCTGCACATTCTCCGAGAAACATCCTTAGCATGTTTTCTACGCACGGATCGAGCGTTGTCGTTGGTGCGATAGGGCTACACTTCACGGTCAGCTTGGCGATTAAAGCTTCCATCATAGTACTGTAATCGAGAGTTACACAGTGATCAAATACAATTCTCTTGCTCCGATCTACAACACGAAAAAGGTGCAGGTTTCTGACCACCCCCTCCGAATATCTAAAGGTTTGTCCCTTAGATCTCTTGTACCAAGATAAAAATGTTACAGTTTTGCGTAAGCGTGCACGCGTACGTAGTTTGGCTGGAGTATGTGATAAAACGGCGGCCAAACAAATAAACTAAACCGACAATGGTATCATCGCTAATCAGTGCCTTTTCTTTATACTGCAAAACACATGCCAGCAATAAACTTATTGTGGTCGAAATACTTTCATGTGACGGAAAATGACTTTGGTCAGTTTGGAAAAAAATCATATGCCAGCTGTTTGTTCAGTCACTCGAAACTGAATTTGATTCCGAGGCCAATTTCAGCAATGTTCAACATGGCGTTTTACATTTAATGTTGTACTAGTATGAGTAGGAGACGATTATAAAGCAAACTCTTGGTGGCAGGTAATTTCTCTGTGTGTAATTTCTTTATTGTTTGGAAAAATTCGAAAATCGTGATTTCGCCATTTCGTCATTTCGCCATTTCGCTATTTCGCGGAGTACAATTAGCCCATCTCTCGTGATAGCAATTAAAATTACACAAGCTCTGATTGGATGATAAACAGTTTGTTTCATTCCACGAGCAAAATGTTATCCAATGGCACGACGAGTAACACATGGACCGAAACTACAAAGTAAGCAGGTCAGAGTACAGTGGCAGACGACAGAGTTGTCACTATTTTGATAATGTTGTACGTGTCCAATGTGAATTTAACGCATTTTGTGGTCATGTGAGAAAAAGAATCTCACACACCAAGGACCTAGCTGGGATCAGATTTCTCACACTCGTTGGGGATATTTGTCTCACACTCGCCTGCGGCTCGTGTGAGACAAAATATCCCCAACTTGTGTGAGAAATCCGATCGCAGGTCCTTGGGGGTGTGAGATTCTATTAATCTCCTTCTTCAGCTGCACATTTCAGTGCTGTCTGAATCATGGCTGGTGAAGGCCTATCGCCAAACGTGAGATCTGTTTTCACATAAAAATCAGGTTTCTTATTGACGTCAAGATCTCTCCATAGAAATCTGTGTACGTGTTGATCTCTTTCTGGTATCAGAATTCTGTGGTACATCTTTGATATGTCACCAATGACTGCCGTTTCATTTTCACAGAATCTCAGCATAACTCCAAACAGGTTATTAAGCACTAGACGTCTTTCAGTTGCATACAATTTTTCTCAGCTTGGACTCTGTTGTCAGGTAACAGACTTGGATCCTTTCGCCAAGGGTACGGTATGAATCACTGGTTTCCGACTTTGATACAGCTTTCATCACTAATTCTAGCTTCATCTGCTTCTGCAGGACTCAGGTCATTAGGCTTACAGGTACATGATTTAGCAGTAACTCAAAGTGTCTCAGTTGTCCAGAAATCATCAAGTCAACAGGTGCTGAAAACTTGATATGCAGTAATTGACAGTTGAGTGCTGCAAATACGATCCAGCCTAGTGGTGAATGACGGGCTATCAGGTTACCTACTTTTATGGTTTCTCCAGCATGCAGTTTGCATGATCAATGCAAATTACAGGCCTACCGAACCACTTCCTCCGTGAATATCGCTTGGCTACATGTTCAGTTGCTTTGACATTTCAATAACATTGACTTCAGATTTGTCATCACTGATGGAGGGACTGCCAACTGCCTTGACTGTGAAAGTCTGCTTCTTGTTTACAGGGCGGGCAGGAACTGCATATATTTTCATGCAGAGTTCTTCACCTCCGACCTTTGTAATAGTACGTATGGCACAAGCCCACTAATTCACTTCCGGGTTCGTTACCCACGAAGATAGTTCGGAAGAAAAATAGTGCAGACCTTGAAGTTTTGATATCTGTATGGATGCTTGTTTAGTTTGAACTTTAACGTCAAGAATTTTTGTAAAGATATTTTTCTGCCTGAATCAAAATGCAGACTGTTGTGAATAATGGCTGAAGCATTTGGTGGTAATGTGAGGATTTCTAGGGCTAATAGAAATCATAACAATAAGCCTGAATTTTGTCAAAAACACCACTGAGGGCGCTATTTTCATCGCTATCTCAAAATTTCCGTGGACTTGCCCACACGAAAAAATAATCAGTAGTCAAGCTGACATTGACCTAACACCTGTTAAGAGGATTCGTGCCACTGAATGTTTTAAAATAGGAAAATCGAGCTCAACGCTACTGTGGTGGCCTATGGGAAATTAATTAGTGGTCTTGTGCCAGTACTGACGTTTTACCTCCGGATTGTAGCCTTTCTGCAAGGGATGTCCTTATCAGGCTGATCTGTGCACCAGAATCTATGAGTACATTTACTGGCTGCTGTCTACCATGGTTACTGACAATGTTTACTAAAACAACTGGCAGTAGTGTCCCTTTGCTGTATATAGTGGCTACGCCATTGAATTATTCTCTGACCTTACAGCAGTAACAGTCTCTATACCAGTATGTAGAAGTGGATGGTGAAACAAGTTTCATGGGGCACCATTAGTCATCACCAATCCCATGCGGCCGTGAGATGGCCATTTTTAGCTCACGTGTTCACTCATGGGCTAATGCCATAGCGATGTCTGCCTGTTTGTCCGTGTGTATGTGTGTGTGTGTGTGTGTGTGTGTGTGTGTGTGTGTGTGTGTGTGTGTGTCTGTTTACACGATAACTCAAAAACGCCTGAACAGATTCAAGTCAGATTTGGTACACAGGTATCATATGCTACTTGCAAGAATTGATTAGATTTTGGTTAGTGTGGCTTGCATATTAATGAAGTTATGGAATATCATTTTTTCCGTACAATGGTTTCCCTATGGAGACGGTAATGACAGTGTAGACATATATCAAGAAATACTGCACAAAATTTCATGAAACTTTTCACAGATGACAATCTCAGAACATTATGATGATACTGTGAGTGTCATGTCAATGATCTGCTCATTTGCATATTTAATGAACTTTTGTTATTAGTGACATAACTCTGAAATTCCTGCACCAAACTTGATGATACGTGCAAAAAATATTGATCTGATATATATCTAATTATACTTAGAAGCATTGGGCAGTTCCAAGTTAATAAATAGCTCATTTGCATATTTTATGAAGTTTTGTAATTAGTCATATAACTCCAATATAACTGCACCAAATGTGATGAAATCTGCTGCAGATACTGATCCGACTGATATCTAACTGTGGTGTAAAGCATTTAGTAGTGTGAAGTTACTTAAGGGTTCATTTGCATATTTAATGAAATTTGTAATTAGATATATTACTCTGAAATTATGGCACCCAGATATTGATCTGATAAATATCTAACCGTACTGAGAAGCATTGAGCAGTGTCAAGTTAACAATAGCTCATTTGCATATTTTATGAAGTTTTGTAATTAGTCATATAACTCCGAAATAACTGCACCAAATGTGATGAAATCTGCTGTAGATACTGATCTGTGGTGTTAAGCATTTAGTTGTGTGCAGTTAATAAGCGTATATTTGCATATTCAATGAACTTTGTAATTAGTGATATTATTCAAAAATTCCAGCATTAAATAAGACAATGCCACAGATGTTGATCTGATAAATATCTAATTGTACTGAGAAGCATTGAGCAGTGTCAAGTTAATAAATAGCTAATTTGCATATTTTATGAAGTTTTATAATTAGTCACATAACTCTGAAATAACTGCACCAAATGTGATGAAAACTGCTGCATATACTGATCGGACAGATATCTGACTGAGTTGTAAAGAATTTAGTAGTGTGAAGTTAATTAAGGGTACTTTTGGATATTTTATAAACTTTGTAATTAGGTATATAACTCTGAATTTGCGGCACCAAATTGGTAAAACGTGCTACAGATATTGAGCTGATAAATATTTAGTTGTGCTATGAAACATTGAACAGTGTCAAGTTAATTAAGGGCTCGTTGGCATATTTAATGAACTTTGTAATTAGTGACTTTACTCTAAAATTAGAGCATTAAGTTTTATGAAACATGCTACAAATGTTGATCTGATGGATATCTAATTGTCCCATGAAGCATAAGCAATGTCGAGTAAATTAACAGCTCATTTGCGTACTACATAACATTTTGTAATTAGTGACTAACCTCTGAGAGTAATGTTTGAAGTTGATAAAACCTGCTAAATATAGTGATATAACAGATATCTGATTGTTCTGTAAAACGTACTACTATTAATGAACCTGTTGTAAAACACGTGAGCGCATTCAGTTCCTATCTGGTTCATATCTGACTATGTCACTGACAATGACTTTCTGAAAAGAGTTCAATTGTAGAGTAACTGCACTAAATTTGATTAAACTTTGTAAAGATGTTCGTCACACAGAGCTCTAATAGCGCACAGTGAGTATTGCATCAATTAGTTGCCAATTTGCATATTTGACGAACTATTGTAATTAGGGTGATAAGTCTAGAAATACTGATGAAACTTGGTACAGATCTTTAGCACACAGTTTCATAATAGTGTACAAAGACACTTAGCAGTGTCATGCGAATTTATTGATAATTTGCATATTTTACGAACTGTTCTAATCAGTGGGCTATCTCCAGAATTACTGCATCAAATTTCATGTAAAGTGGTACAGCTATTGATCTCTCGCTACTACAATACTGTACGGAGACATTTAAAATCATGGTCAATTAATTGCTAATTTGCATATTTGATGAACTTTCATAATTAGTGAGATATGTCTAGAAATGCTGCATCAAATTTGATGAAACGTGGTACAGATGTTGATCTTCCAGTAGTGTTATGGCATGCAAAGATATGTAGTAGTAGTATCATGTCAATTAAATGCTGATTTGCATATTTAATGAATTTTCGTAATTAGGCTGATATATCAAGAAATGGTTCATCAAATTTCATGAAACTTGGTACAGATGTTGAGCTCACATTGCTTTAACATTGAATAAAGACACTTAGCAGTGTCATGTTAATTAATTTTTAATTTACATATTTAATGAACTTTCCTAATTAGAGTGATATGTCCAGAAATACTTCATCAAATTTGATGAAAGTTGCATTGGTACAGATGTTGATATCACTGTGCTGTAATACAATTCATTGACACTAAGTGGTATCGTTTATGAAATGTCGTACAAGAGATAATCTGTCAGTGATATAATAGAATGCAAATGTTTGGCAACATCCTGTCAATTAATCACTAATTGGCTTATTAAATGACGAAAATACGTTTTTAAATTAGGGTGGCAGCCCACATTCGTTTACGTTTTTCACCACCATTGAACTCATTCTTAATCATAGACCCAATCAATTAACAGGACTCTGTCCTCTCTAAGGACTTGTAATTAAAGCACTCATTAACAAGTGGGGAATGTGTCATCAACGATGACTTGTTACCGATGCCTTCTGCCATGGAGCCTACAGTTTGCTAATGATAGAATTTGAAGGGATAGGATTATTAATGGGCGCTGTACGTTCAGCAAGCACCAGTGCTGTAGATATAATTTAAGGTATATCTAAAATGTTACAAGACTGAGCTTTTGAAGAGGAAGTAGATGACTCTTTTTTGCCCAATCGAACTTTGTAGATAAAAATCCCTTATATTGGATGGTACATCAAGTATAGATCAAGCGTAGATGAAGTAAGAGAATATTGTAGGCATAAGTCTTGTCTAGTGTGGACAATATCTGTAGACAAAGCTTCATGTAGACAAACTGCCTTTGGTCTTCATCTGCAAAACCCTGATGAAGATCTACATAAAGTCTTTTGCAGACCGTCCGTAGATCTACTGTCGTCTACTGTGGACGTTTGCATTCCGTAAGGGTATATATTAGATGAAATGTAGACAAGATGTTGGTCTACTGCTTCATCTACCTGTGTGCATACTAATGTGGTCAAAATGCACGAGAGTGGATGTAAAATTAACTAAAGCGTATAGATTTAATGCAAATGAAATGCCGAGAAGATGTAGATTGAATGTTAACAACATACAGATGAAAGTTAGATGTGGTGTAAACAAAAGAAAAAGTAGACTAATTATGCATGAGAATCATTCAAAAGTGTTGAAACGAGTCTGAGCACAGGTTTCTTCTTGGTATTATTTATTTTACTTTAATATGTTTGACTATATGATATGTATTGCCAGCAAAGATTTATACTATCAACTTTTGGTACAAATGTTTTTAGCAATACATATCACAGTCAACGTATTAAAATTAAATAAACAATAGCAAGAAGAAACATGCTGAGACCAAGACACCCCGCCCCTATCCCTGGGGACGGACATTTCAGCAGCCCCATATGTGTTGGCCCATAAAGGTCATTTGCTACAAGTGCAATAAACATGTTGAGATGTTAATACGCGAATTTTTCGTAAAAAGCGATTGAATTCAAGGTGAAGAAATAACTTCTAAGAAGTACGAGTAATTTTAAAGTTGTAAAGTGAAGTAATGTACTGAAACGTTATCGCTAATATATCACCAGTCTTGTCTACAGTGTGCAGATAAAATCCGTAGATTCCAGTGGCAATGATAACAATAATACCTCATGTAGTTTGACTGTGAGATTAACTGTTGCTGATTTTCACACGATTCAGAAGTGACTAATGTCTGTAATATTTGAAGTTTTATACGAGGGCGGTTTTAAGCTATGTTTAAAAACAAAACATGATCACAAGCAAGTGTGGTTTATTGTTTGTTTCTACAAAAAAGGAAAACTTAAGAATGATATGCAGTTGTATTGACCATATGAATAAAGTTATGGAAAATATAATGATTTTATTCTTTTTGAAAATGTGAATAACTTTTATGCAACTTTTCAAGATT